>NC_056728.1:278929070-279016570 GCF_019279795.1 Protopterus annectens
TTCTTGTTTGGGTGTGTCTAGTTTTTTGCAGCACCTTATTGACATTATGTGTTACAGTATGGCTGACCATGATAAAGATAAACACCCTACATCAGGGTTTAAGAAATGTCCTAAATGTGGGCAGTAAATGTCTGTCACTGACAGTCATGTGAATTGTGTTTATTGTTTGGGAGCACTGCATCTCCGGGAAAGCTGCTCCATCTGTCATTCTTTCTCTTCTAGGGTTCTCCAGGAGAGAAAGAGAAAGTTAATTGACAGAGGTTTAGTTAAACCTTCCTTTCAAGAAGCTTTGAGTGAGCAGGATGGGTCCAGCAAATCCTCAAAGTCTTTTAAGGCTTCTACTTTTTCTGAGGTAAAGAAATCAAAAAAATCTTCGACGTTGGTTCCACAGACCTTGGAGCTGACCATCTTGTCCTTTTGGAGCTGGTCCCCGGTTTTGGAACCGGTATACGAAGTACCTAAGTCTCCACTCCTGCAGCCTGTATCTCCTTCTATCCACTCATCTTGGTCTTCGATTAGCCTTTCCGATTTGGATGTGGATCGTGTGGTGCAGAAGCTTTTACAGGCACCGGCCTTTGCTAAATTCTTATCTGCTTCGACCCAAACGGCTTCGGAACCAAATATCCTTTTCCCATCTACTACTCTTCCTCCTTCGAGCCATACCGGCCCTTCAGAGGTGGAGGAGTCGGACTTGATGATCATTGAGCCTTCGGAGCCGATGCCTGCTCCAATGTCTTCGGCTCCATTTACTCTGACATACTCGGCGCCAATCGAAGAATCTAGGAGCCGACACTCTCTGGTTGGGTCCGAGGAGGATAGTCGGACCGACTTGTCGGTTCCGACTCTGCCTCTCGGGGCTTTGGCTCAGATGAGCTTGGCTCCTTCCTCTGGCTCAGAGCCCACTGTCCCAGTGCCGAGGGTATCAATGGTTTCCTCGGATCTGTTGGTCCCTTCTCATCGGAGTAGAGGTGCCTTCGAAGCCACGAGGAGAGTTATGTCTCCTAAGACATCTTCGACTTCAGGTCTGGCTACCTCCTCCCCAAAAGCATCTGTGTTTGCTTCTGCTTTACAAATCCTTGCCAAGTGTAGAGACCCAGAGCCTCAGAAAGCCCTATTTGGTGGCCCCTGCTCTTCCGAGACCTCACCAGAAGTCCCCACTGATGAGGTTCCCAGGAAGAGAGTCTGTAAGAGGAAGCATTTAGACTCACCACAGGAGTCCCTCACATCCGATACTGACTTGGATGAATCAGAAGGGTCCCCATGGTCCCCCTCTGAGTCCACCAACCCTACTGAAGATGAGTCGGTTCTCCTGAAGGCTTTCGGGTCTCAGCCCTCCACTTCTTGGGTGTTTCCGCCCTTTGATGAGCTTATGCAGCTGGTCTCAAGAAGGGTGTGGGAGTCTCCAGACACCATGGAGCCTATTTTCAGGAGGCCTAATAAATTTATTTCTGCCCCCAGGACAAATCTTTTCTTACTAAGGGTGTGCCAATTGATGCCATGGTGGTGGCGGCAGCCGCCAAAAAGGAAATTTCAGAAACTTCCTCCTCTATCCATCCTCCTAACAGAGATTCTAGGATCATGGATAGATATGGGAAGCGCACTTACAGTTCAGCGACTTTTGCAATGCGTTCACTCAACTATCTAACCCATTTTACTAGACTGCAAAGAGATCTACTAAAAGAGCTCAGAGATAATCTTCAGGGTACAGTAGCTGCAGGAGCTTCAGATAAAGTTGCCTCCCAGCTTACTACCCTCAACTCCATAGTAAACTCGTCCATGGGCCTCATTTCATATGCAGCTGATGGAGCGAGCAGGGCTGCGGGTATAGGAATTGCTCTTAGGAGACACTCCTGGATGCGTTTGTGTTCCTTCGCAGAGCCCTTTAAATCATCCTTTGTAAATACCCCTTTTGATTGCTCATCCGTTTTTGGGCCCAAAGTTAAGGAAACTTTGACCAGGTGTGAGCAGGAAGGAAAGACTCTGTCTGCCATCGGAGTCCGTTTTTCCACCCCTACCAGACCCTACCCCAAGGGTCAAAGGGGAGGAAAGATGTGGTTCCGCAAAGCCCAAGGAGCCTTTCAGGACACATGTGGCGAAACCCCCTCCAGGGGCAGAGGAGGAGGCAATAATGGAAGACGCCACCCTCGCAGCAGAGGGGGTCTGCAAAACCAGGGTGACAGAGATCAGTTCTTTGGGAAGCCCTACCAGCGCTCCTGAAAGGAGGCCAGACAGTCCTACTCTGGAGGCAGTCGGGGGTCGCTTATCTCTGTATCCAGACACCTGGCTCAAAATAACAAATGACAACTGGGTACAAAGTATCATTTCCAGAGGATATTTCATTCCTTTCACCACACCCCTTCCATTGACAAGAAAAATCCCAGACGTTCCACCCAGTTACAGGGAGCAGGCAACAATAGAGGTCTGATCGGTGCTAACAAAAAGAGTCATCCAACCAGTCCCAGAAGACCAGATCAGATCCGGCACTTACTCAAGATTCTTTTTAGTTCCAAAAAAGACAGGGGACTGGAGACCCATATTGGACCTCAGCAGACTAAACAAATCTGTCAAGAAGGAGAAGTTCCGGATGGTCATGCTTCAGTCGATACTTCCCTTTTTAGGGTATGACAGTTGGATGTGCTCGCTAGATCTTCAGGATGTGTACTACCACATAAAAATGGCCAGACCATCCAGGGATCATCTGTGCTTCTGGCTGAGAGCCAATCATTACCTGTTTCGAGCCCTGCCCTTTGGTCTCACTACAGTCCCCAGAGTGTTCACCAAATGCATGGCAGTGGTCATGGCTCACCTGAGATGTTTAGGATTCCAGGTGTTTCCGTACCTAAACGATTGGCACCTCACCGCCACCACCAGACATCAACTCATACAAGCCAGGGACACCACTCTTTCACTCTGCAGTCAACTGAGCATTACAATAAACTCAGGATAATCTGCCTTGTCACCATCGCAGCATACCATTTTTATCAGAGCAGAATTGGACACCATTACCACTACTCTGAGACTTCCAGCAGAAAGAGTCTTACTACTCCATCAGCAGGTCCACAATATCATATCCAAAAACAAGGCTGCAGCATCAGAAGTACTACAATTGTTAGGCATGATGGCAGCTGCAATATTAGCCATACCATTGGGTTGCATGCACATGTGGTTTCTGCAATGGTTGTTGTTCAGTGAATGGTTTTAGCAAGAGCTCCCAATGTCTCATCTTATAATGATCACGAACACATTCAAAAAGGATCTTCAGTGGTGGTTGACCTCTCTTCATGTCACGATAGGTCGTCCTTTTGTTCTTCCCCCACCAGCAGCCGCAGTGACTACAGATGCTTCCCTGATAGGGCGAGGTGGGGGGCATTTTCAGGGAAGAACAGCCCAAGGCACATGGACCGATCAAGAGACACATCTGCATATCAGTGTCCTAGAGATGAGAGCAGTACTTTTATCATTGCAGTGCTTTCAGGACTCTCTTTCTCTGGTACAATTGCAATTCAGACAGACAACATGTCACTGGTCAGGTACTTGAACAAACAAGGAGGAACCAGGTCCTACCCCCTTGGTCGTGAGGCCCTAAGAGTATGGCAGTGGGCTACATCCACTCAGTGCTTTCTGTTAGCAACGCACATCCTGGGAAAATCCAATGTGATAGCAGACAAGCTGAGCAGAGCAATTTTGTTGCCTCACGAGTGGTCCCTCAAGAAAGAAATAGCAGACAGAATATTCTGCAGGTGGGGCCAGCCTTGCTGCGACCTTTTCGCCAACCACATGAGCACGAAATGCAGAAGCTACTATGCCCTGATTCCCCCTCTGGGAGAAACCCCAAGGGACGCACTTGTACACGATTGGCCCCCGGGTTTCCTCTATGCATTCCCACCAAGTCCGTTGATACCCAAAGTACTATAGAATGCAAAAGCCCTGGGAATGACCATCATTCTAATAGCCCCTCATTGGCCTCGTCAGATTTGGTTCCCCTTCCTTCCACTTTATCATTTGGAGGATCCTTGGATTCTGGAACCAGTTCCAGATCTTCTGACGCACTCGTTGGGGGAACTTCATCCGTCTCTTCAGTCCCTGAAGCTGACAGCTTGGTTACTCCAATTCTTATCATAGCCAGGTTCCATAACCTTTCTAATGAGATGCAGCAAATTATAATATCCTCTCATAAATCCTCTACGAGGAAGCTATACCTTAGCAAATGGAAAACATTTTCTATATGGGCCTGTCAAAATAACATTGATCCCTACCAAGGCCCTATGGCCTCCATATTAGAGTTCTTGACCATGATTTTCAACAAAGGAGCTGCAGCAGCAACAGTTTGGGTTCAACTTGCTGCTATCTCTAATTTTCACCTTGGATTTGAAGGATTGAACATAATGTCACACAAACTATCCAAAGCCTTTCTCAAAGGGACCTTTCATCTCAAACCACCTGTGAAATCTCCGTATACCCCATGGAATCTAAATTTTATGCTTTCTCGCATTATTCTCCCTCCATTCGAACCAGCTTCATCATGTGATTTGAAATATTTGTCATGGAAGACTATCTTTTTAATAGCTATCACTTCTGCCCGCAGAGTGTCAGAGCTTCAAGCCTTGTCCATTAAGCCTCCTTATTTGATTTTCCATGCTGACAGAGTCACTTCGAACTAATCCCTCTTTTTGCCTCAAGTTTGTAATGAAGCTAACCTTAACCAAATTATTGATTTACCAGTGTTCTTCCCCAATCACTCCAACAACTTAGAGTATATGCTGCACAAGTTTGATGTTCATAGACAGCTCAGATTTTACTTGGGTAGGACAAAAGACTTTAGAAAATCAGAACAGCTTTTCATTTCCTTTTCAGATTCCAGAAGAGGTATGCCAGTGTCAAAAACAACTTTGTCTAAGTGGTTATCCGACTGTATCACATTTGCTTATTCAGCTGCTAATATGCCCTTACAACAAAAAATTAAGGCTCATTCTACCAGAGCAGTGTCTCCATCCTCTGCCTTTTCTGCTAGACTTCCTATAGATAACATTTGTGCAGCAGTCACTTGGTCCAGACCTCATACCTTTATCACTCATTACAAAGTTGACAGGGCCTCCAGGGACAGGGCCTCTTTTGGGTCTACTGTCCTGAAAATCATACGCCCGTGAGCCATCCGAGATAGCTGGTGCTTGGGACGCTACCCATCTGTAAGAATGAATGGCGAAATAGAACAACTTCACATAAAGCAGTTATGTACTTACCATCACATTCCATGTGAGTTGTTCATCTCGCCTTCATTCTTACTTCCCACCCTCCTACCCCCTGCAGGGTTTTCGAAGATCGAGATGCAGGATTCTTCCTGGTTGCACAACCCTTCTATAGCTTTCTCTTATAGAGTGATAGAATGACATATGGTATTATATGCAGCAAACAAGATCTGAGGTAATTCTAGGTGCATCATGGGATAGGGACTTGGCCTTGAGCTATCTGAAGACCTCAAGCTTTGTAGTAGGCCAACTCAGAGCCGAGGTTCAGCTCCGAACCCATCTGTAAGAATGAAGGCGAGATGAACAACTCACGTGGAACGTTATGGTAAGTACATAACTTCTTTTTTTCTCCTCTTTTTGATGACTGTCTTCTCTGTGTTCCATGGTATATCCAATGCTGTGAACATTTTTTTGTACCCTTCTCCTGACCTTTCAACAATGAGCTTTGTAAGCTCTCTGCGAACCATGGCTTTTGCTGTAGCAGGCAACTGAGTAAATGTCATGAAAATCCTACTAGGGCAGCTGAATTTCATTTGCAGTTAATCAGAGTCTCTTTAATTGATGGCAGGTGTGTACCCAAGAAGACTGAATGCTGTAATTAAATCAAAAGGTGCTTCAACAAAGTATTAGTTTAAGGGTGTGCACACTTATGCAACCAGCGTATTGTACATTTTTAATTTTTTTTCCCATAACAGATTTGTTTGTTTTTCAATTGAATTGTACAGATTATAAGCCACATTGAAGGTGGAAAAAGTTTTGAAATGATTTATTGTGGTCTTATTTTTTTATAACACAAAAACCTGGCATTTTAACAGGGGTGTGTACACTTTTTATATACACTGTGTGTGTGTGTGTGTGTGTGTGTGTGTGTGTGTGTGTGTGTGTGTGTGTGTGTGTGTGTGTGTGTATGTGTATATATATATATATATATATATATATATATATATATATATACATATATATATATATATATATATATATATATATATGTACATATATATATATATATATATATATATATATATATATATGGGTCTACTTGAAAACACCGACATGCAAAACACCGAGACCAGAAGATCGACAACTGAGATGACTGACGGTTTAAAAGCCCGACGCTGAGAGCACCGACATGTTAAGGTAGGTGTGCGATAGTGACAGACTTTAGGGTTAGAGGCGGGTTAAGTGAGTTAGGGTTACGGTGCGGGTAAGGTAAGTGTGCGATAATGACAGACTTTAGGGTTAGGGGTGGGTTAAGTGAGTTAGGGTTAGGGCGTGGGTTAGGTGAGTATGTGAAAGTGATGGACATTAGGGTTAGGGTTTGGGTTAAGGTCAGTGCATAGATAGTTGTGTATGTAAGGTTTAGTGTAGGTTTGTAAGGTTTTTGTTGTGCTTGTGTTGTGTGTGTGTTTTTCAGAAAAGGTATTTGTTTTGTTTTGTTGATTGTCGGGATTGTGGTTTGTTGGGCATGTGAAGTTTCATGCCTTTAAACTGTCGGTCATCTCAGTTGTCGATTTTCCGGTCCCGGAACACACACACACACACACACACACATATATATATGTATGTATATATATATATATATATATATATCTCAAAGGGCCCTAAATCTCTTGACAATGAACTTTATCTGTAGGTGGCTGCTTTGTATTTCTGTGTAATTTCTTTTCTAAACACCTTTATTAAACTATCACTTTACTCATTCACTCCAATGGGGCTCAGGAAGTTTGCACTGTAACTTCCAATGGGCGGAGCTTAAGACTTTTGGCAGAATCAAATTATGTCTCAAGTTTCAAACAAATGTTCATATTTCTGAAACCACAGGGTTTATGAAAGAAGTATTAAAGGCAAACACTTCATCACAAACTGTTTTTATAGTGGTAGTATTCTTTAAATTCTAGGTCTTAAACCAACTTTTATAAGTCACAGTGAACACAGTAATTGTTTACATTTGTAATATTTTGTAAACAACTTACAATATCTCAACAACCACTCAATACTGTTAGCAGCATTTTATTCCTCTAGCTGAGAGCTTTCATATGAGGCCAAGGAATTCTGCCTGTGGTATTTGGTTGTTGAGACTATCAGAAAAATGTGAAAATTATATCTATATAAAGTAATATCATCAAAACAACAGCTAATATCTACTTACTTGCACTATATAGAGGTCAAATATTAATGCAGTTGATTTTGACATTATGTAAGTGTTAAGATGAGATCTTTTAAAACCTTGTACTTAGCATGGTTTTGGAGTTATTGATGCAAATATGAACAAGCAGGGCAGCCACAGTGGTGTAGTGGTTAGCGTTGCCACCTCACAGCAAGAGATTCTCCAGTTCAATTCTCGGCTGGCGTGCCTACTATACAGAGTCTGCATGTCCTCCCTGTGATCGCGTGGGTTTCCTCTGGGTGCTCTGGTTTCCTCCTACATCCCAAAGACATGCTGTAGGTGGATTGGACACATTTTAATACTTCCATTTCCTAAAGACCCCCTTCCAGTTCTGTCTCTTTTACAATATTCAATACTTCTAATACAGTTGGTTTAGATTTTGATTTACATTTTCTAGTAATTGCTTTATTGGCAGCCAACAGAATTAAACTTAATAAAGCCTTACTATGTCTAGGCAATTAAGATCCTGTGTCCTAGATGAAAATAATAGTTTTCTTAGTTATAGCCATTTTCTTACCCAATATTAATGGCAGAGTACTCTGTTGGAAATGTTTTTAAATGTGACAATTCATTAGAATAAAATGTGTTTCCAGTTAGCACTTTCTTCTCCATCATATCTCCAACATTTGCTATCTACCTGAGGGAAAAATCTTTGAAATCTGCTTGTGGTATAAAAATCCCTATGTAAACCTTTCCAAGAAAAAAAATCCTAAACCTTTTGGACTTTGTTTCATCCTTGGGAGCTATACATATGTCCTCCCATTGTTCTCTTGTAAATTACTTTTCCAGCCTCTCGTCCCAATCTTTTTTAACCTCCTTTAAATGATTCTTACAGTTATCATGCATTATTTCATATGCCCTTGTAATTATCCACTTTTTAACAGCAGCTTCCTTAGCTTGGCTCTTACTGTATCTTCTCCATGTACTTAATTGATCAACATGCTGAAATCCCTTGTGATGGTCACTAACCAGTACCACAGACAAAAGTTAAGAAATGCTGTGTGGGTCCACTAAAAGAAAACACAAAGACACTAGAACACAGATGTTAAGTAATACCTTTTATTGGACCAACATAAGTTTTGCAGTTATCCAAGCTTTCAGGCTAGCAGGAGCCCTTCATCAGGAGATAAGTTACTGATGTTAGATACAGTGCTTACGTATCCACTGCCTAAAAAGGGAAGTACAATATTTGTTTCTTATTGGATAAAAATGACACTTGAAAAATGTCAGTTGGAAAAAAAGAAAAATCTGCACTACTAGGATGCTTAGTATGACAACTACACCTAAGAGACAGACACATAGTGTGTGTGTGTGTGTGTGTGTGTGTGTGTGTGTGTGTGTGTATGTGTTAGAGCCTGAAACTTTAAAAGACCAGGTCATGGCATGCCATAAAACCTAAAGTTCTGCATGTTAGAGTCAGTGTTCATTTAGCAACCCTTCTGCATCTGAGCCTTTCTCTGTCTAATGTAACGTCATTGAAATTCAACCATAACTTCATATAAAAAACAAAACAAAGGTTCTTCAGTACTTCTCCTGAACAATATTGACTATGTTGCTGAAGATAGTAGACAGCTTTCTGATTACACTTAACTACAGGCAAGTGACTGCTGATCTAACTGAACAGAGCACAAAAGAGCTAAGGAACCTTATTAAATCCTTCCTAGATCATTTCCATGGCAAACCAACTGACCTCAGTCCAACTCTGCTTAGACCTGGAGTTTTCTGCATGCTACCAAAACTGCATAAGTCACGAAACCTAAGAAAATCAATAGTATATGGCAACGGACCCCTGACAGAAGATATCTCTGAGACTGAGGAGAAAATTCTGAAGCCACTAGTTAATAAAATGGTCAGTTATATTCATGACACCACTTTTTTTTTTTTTTGCATTCTTTCTGGTTATCTTGACCTACCACCCAACACTGTTTTAGCCATGATGTATGTTATTTCACTACACACAGACATACCACAGCAGGATGACATCGCTGCTTGTCTCAAGTACTTACAGGAGAAAATGGATTCTCACAAAATTATTCCAAATATATTGAATTTATTCTGACAAATAATTTTAACTTTAGTGGAAAACATTATATTCAAACTATGGGCACTGAAATGGACATCAGATTGGCTACACAAATGCAAACTTATTTGTGGCAAACCAAGAGGAGAAATGTCAAGAACATTGCACATACACACTCGCTCATTTAATTTCATTGTATTGATAATTTATTTATAATATAGACGCAGAGCATCAACTCAACAAAATCCACTCATTTCTCCTTATAGTACTTAACTTCAAGTGCAATCTTCCTTGATACAAAGGTTGCTGTACACAATGAGACATTACAGACATGTATCTACAGAAAAACAATTGGCAGAGAGATGCATCTGCATTAAAACAGTAATCATCCCAGCCACACAAAAAAGTCAGTTAATAACAGTCAAGTACTTTGATATCACTGCATTTGATCTAGGGAGGCAGAAAGAGACACACAGCAGGCACAGCTGAAAGATATTGTGCTTGCTCAAGGTCACTGTGCCAGGTAGTTTGACAGGGCAGTCGACAGAGCAATGCAGTTACGAAGGGAAAAGCTGCTCCACTATAAAGGGTAGAACTGCTTTGAAAGACTTCCATTAGTGACAACCTATTATCCAGAGCTTAAAAAACTGTGCAGAATTGTAAGGGACCTCCAACCAATGTTCAATGGGGATGACAAGTTCAGAAACATTTTTAAAAACTCCCGTTACTCTCACTTAACCACCAAATCTAAAGAATCTTCTAGTCAGAAGCACACACAGACCAGAACAGAACACAGTCCAAAATGGCACAAACCCTGCAACCATCCAAGGTGCAAAATATGTCAGAAGATTTGTACTGCTTCCAAAATAACAACTTCACAGAACCGTCTGTGAAGCTTCTAGGTCCTGGGGTGTCATTGTCCCTCTTTACTCCATTCTCTTCAGGCCATTTATTGAGAATAATGCCTCCTTTGACATGTATCTGGCCAGACATATGCAGCAACTGAAATGCCTACAGTGGTTCCTCACAAAGAGAATACAGGGCTTAAAACATATGTCCTACATGTACCACTTTAAAGCATTGTCACTTTATTTGGTTTCCTAGAGACTGCTGAGAGGGTACCTGTATCTGGCTATAAGGCATCTTGTGACCCAATTCTGATGGACCTACCACATAGCTGCAAGTCTAATGGTATCAAAAATACTTGTTCCAGGGGTCTAAACCTGTTCTGCACCTTAAACAAAATGGTTTGGAGTAACAGATACATCTCTCACAGATTATCACTATTCTGAAACAAACTTCCTGTCCATACAAAGCAAAGTTCATCCCTGTCCCTGTTTCAGCGTAACCTGGATCTATGGTTGGGAATGAGAAAATTTACCCCAGAAGTGGCCCCTGTATTTCTTATGGACACAGACAGCACCTAAATGCTCTTTTCTACAATATGGCCACAATATACTCAATGGTGCTACTCTACAAATAATCACTACCTCACCAAGAACTAATCATTTTTTATGGGTGGTATATAAATGTACACCTGGTAATTGAGTAAGGGAGATTTTTGTTAATTGGAAAACTGGCTAGACTTAAAATGGCCTTCAAGGGCAGTTAGCTTAGTATGAACCTACGAACCTATAAGAAGTTTGAAAGTACAATATTTGTTTATGTGCACGTCTGAAAATATGAGGGGTTGCAGGTTAGCATAATGGTTAAGGTGTTTACCTTACAAACACAAGGTACAGGATTTGATTCTCACCTTTAAAAGGGAAATCGTCCCACAAGGGCAGCTAGCCTAGTACTTGCCTATGAATCTAATCAAATGCAGTAAATTTTCAGAGATAAATTTTATATATATATATATATATATATATATATATATATATATATATATATATATGGGTCTATCTGAGTTCATCGACACTTTAAAATACCGACAATGGATTAACCGACACGAGAATGTCGAAAGTCACGTCACCGACGCCAGAAGATCGACGAGGCAGAAGACCGACGGAGGAAGACACCGACGCTGAGAAGCTGTGATGGGGTAAGGGTGCGAGTAAGGTAAGTGTGCGATGCTGGTGTTTAGTAGGGGTAGGGGTGGGATAAGTGAGTTAGGGTTAGGGCGGGTTAGGTGAGTGTGCGAGTAAGGTAAGTGTGCAATGTTGGTGTTTTGTAGGGGTAGGGGTGGGATAAGTGAGTTAGGGTTAGGGCGCGGGTTAGGTGAGTGTGCGAGTAAGGTAAGTGTGCAATGTTGGTGTTTTGTAGGGGTAGGGGTGGGATAAGTGAGTTAGGGTTAGGGCGCTGGTTGGGTGAGTGTGCGATAGTGACGGACCTTAGGGTAAGGGTTTGGGTCAGGGTTGTGGTTAGTTGTGTATGTATGGGTTAGTGTTTGTTTGTAAGGATTTTGGTGTGCTTGTGTTGTGTGTGTGAGTGTTGGATAGGGGATGTGTTTTGTTTGTTGGTATGTTGTGTCGGGTGTATGCGATGTCGTGTTTGTGAACTGTCGATCTTCTGGCGTCGGTTAAATGAGTTTCGTTGTTTTGGTGTCGGTTAATTCGTTTTCGGTATTTTAAAATGTCGATGAACTCAGATAGATCCATATATATATATATATATCTATAATAGACAGGCCATGATGTTAGAATTAGAATAATGACCATAGAGATACAGTTACATGCAAAATGACTGGTAAGCCAGTGAAAGCACATTTGTCCCAGTCTGATCATTCTGTACCACATGATACATGTGGTTCTTCAAGGACATTCCCATATACCTTTGGAAAGATAACTATTGGAGTTTGTGTTTTGGCCCCTGTGTTTTATTTATAACAAGAGAGTAGTTATTTTCAAAGAAAGTAACATTCTAGTTAGAACACTAGTAACCGTAAGCTTAACAGTTAGTATGACCTTAATATTCAGACAATTTTAACAGTAAAACAAAACTTTTTTCATTACCGTACTTCTTACAGGTATTTGTCAGAAATTTATGACTGACATGCCAGCACATATTTTCCTCTCTCTTTATCTCTTTTTCTTTCAGTTAGCTGAACGACAGTACGTATAGCATACTCGCTGCACACAACATCCTTACATTCTACACTAATATTGTATTCTCTTGGTAATCCCCACCTTTTTCATAACACATCACTTCACCATGGCCCAGACATTAGTGTAGATTCACATTTTCTGGTATCCAAAGCATGTGCCTCGCAAAGATTAATTGTTTAGAATAACAAACTGCAAATTGTAACTGCTTGCTTTCATTCTCTGGATTTGACAAAACTCCCTACATGTTTCTTGTATTGTGATTTATTTTCTCATTAAGTGTCAGAGCTGTCACTTGAGCTGCTATCTTCTATTCAAAACGAAATAATGCTTGTTGACTTTAGTGATGCCTTCCATTGCTCTCAGCGTCAAGTTTTTAACGTCCATTTCTTGAACACATAACAAGTAGAGTATTACAACTGGAGACCTGATCAAAATCTTCTTGTATGCACTTTTTGTGACGTCACCAAAAGCGCATATCAAGGTTATCTTTTTACAATTTCCAAGCATAATTGCCACATTCTATGTAATGAATATACTTAGTACTCTGTCGAAGTCAGAATTGTGTAACATAATATGGATGTAATTTAAATGATCATGTCTGAACTAGTTATTTGCACAGTGTTTAGAAAGAATGTTTTTAGACTTGAAAAATAAAACCACTTAGTCTGAAGTGAGCTCTGTACATGGATAGATACTTAGTGGGAAGGATTTCTGGCAATAAAGACTCTGTAATCCTCTCCCACCATATTTAAGTTAGGTTTTTTTTCCTAAATAGCTTTTGTGATCATTGTAGATAAAATTATAATTGGCCAAGTTTCTTGCCTTGTCCATGCTTACTTTGGACATTTACCTCTGGTTTGCTTGCATTCGGCAGGATAAGTAATTTAGCCTTGTTAATGCAGGTGATATTGTTTTTACAGATATCACAAGCCAGAATACATACTGATTTTTCAGATGTTCTGGCTATTGACTACATGCAATAAGGCAATGCATGCTAGAAAACTATTTCAACTGCTGAAAATGTAAAAATGCCTTAAATCAGCATAGCCTATTTTATAATTTTGCAGAAAAGGTTGTATGTATTTATTTATTTTTTATTTGTTATTTTTTGTTCAAAATATAATAGCAATTTAATAGAAAGCAAAGCCTAATTTTCTAAAAGGTCCATTTTTTATTTAAGTAAATAAAATGTATTCCAATTATAGTGGCTTAATTCTTCTGACTGCACTAAAAGCAGTTCAGTAACTGGTGTAGAGGTTTGGTAGATTTTAGTTCAGAGCTCTGTTTCACTAAGTAAGGAGCTGACCATATGAGTGCCCACACAATGAAAATAAAGTGTTATGCACACACACAGGCGCGCTCGAACACAAACACATGCATGCACACACTGCTTCTTTACTGTTTTATTATTATTTTGGGGGGAGACATAGCAGAATAGATTTCATAAAATGGCATGCATCTTAGACAGCTATACTGCTGTCAGCCTAACAAGTTAAATTATTGTTCACAGGATTACCTATTTCACTTTGTTTTACTGGCTTCTGTGCTATGTTTCACTTTGCCAAACACACAGAACTAATTGTAGCTGTAAAATGATAAATACTTTCTCTGTAGATATTTACGATTGGACGTCTTTGTCAGGAAATGTATTTATATACAATACAATTAGAAATAAAATCTGCACATACTTACTGTAGAATTTTAGTAACTGAGGTCAGTTATGCAGCTGGGATACTCCGAATTAACAAATCTAGCCTATTTATGTTTCCTGCTTCCTGTAAGCAGGTTTTATTTAGAATAAGGTTTACACTGACTACAGTGAGAATCCTTTATATTTCTGTCATTTCAGTGTCATTCCCAGCAGACATTTTCCTGCTTATCTGTTTATTAATAATGTTGATGTTAGAGGCACTGCAATGTCCACTGTTAAAGTTCTGTACAGTTCCAAGTCCATACAAATGATGGCAGTGTCCTTCCTCCAACAAGGGCTACCACTTTTCTTACCTGAATATACATTTTGCTTTTAAGATGATGTGGCTGTGTTGAGACAAAAATATTAATCGTACATTGGAACAGATTCCAAAAGAGTTGCGTTACTTTGGTGTAAGGCCTCTCTATAAACAAACTTACACTGGGGCCAAATTCCAAAAGACCTGGTCTCAGTGTAAGTGGTCACTTACATTGAGACCAGGTCTTTTGGAATTGAGCCCATACTGTTTGTACATGTATTCCCTGTGACTGTAAGCAAAGAACAGTTCCCTTATTTTGCTGTTATTTTCTGCAGAACTTCTTGCCAAATGATGCTCATAAATCTGAGTGCAGCAGCATCTTCAAATTGTATCAAGAAGAGCAAAGCCATTGTTTATTGATATGTAGCCCCCCCCCCAATATTAACTACTTCTAGACTGTCTGAAGCCCCACACGTTCAGGCATCTAAATAGAAACTCATCATTTTACAAAGAAAAACCTTTCATTCAGGTCCATACCATTAATTAAAGTTATTTGTAACACCTTTCTTAAATTATCACTTAAGACATAGGCACACATGCATTAATATCAAAGGCAACTGTGAAAAACACCAACACAGTAGGAAAAAACAGTTTATTAAGCGCTTTTATCTGCCAAATGGCTGGGCTTCCTCAGAATACAAACCAGACACTGAACAAGCATATAAATACCCACCCAATTGAAGTCAATAGCACCAAGTAATGAATTCATTGAGTAACTGATTCTTGATGCAGAAAGACAAAATTAAAATGAGATACCCAATGCTTATAAACAAATACAAAAATGAAAACATACACAATATATAACCTATACATGTTAAATATTCTTGTAAACCATCAAAAATATATGTATAAATATATATATATGTAATACATTGAAAATATAAAGCTCCTAAATGACATATAAAAAACATATATAAACAATACACGTAAAATAACAAATCTATAAAAATATATATGTTTAAAAATTGTTTAAATGGCAAACAATCAAGTCTCACTTAGTGAAATGGACTATTTCAAGGTCCACTTTCCTAGAACACCTACCATTTTTGGTCTTCCCAAAGTTCACAAATGCCTTGAGGATCCCCCACTGAGGCAAATAGTTGATGCCAAAGGGTCCAAGACATTCTTTATTGCTAAATATATCGATCAGGTGACCAAGAATGTGTTTAATAATTATCCTGCTTTGTTAAAGGATTCGTGGGATTTTTTTATCTAATATCAATGACAGTTTATATAGAGAAGATATTCTTTTTGTATGCATTGATGTTAAAGATTTATATTCTAGCATCCCACATGATACTGGCATTGACTGTTTTTTTCAATATTTAGTGCCTATTCTTGGACATGACAAAAGTTTGGTTATCAGTAGTCTCATGGATTTAGTTTTGCAAAATAATTTCATTAGTTTTGAGGGCCATTTATTCAAGCAAATCCAGGGTGTTGCCATGGGTGCTGCTTGTACACCTGTGTTTGCCAACATAGTTATGGCCTTTTGGAAAACTAATTTTATTTTTTCTTCTGAGTTCAAAGATAGTTGGTGTTTATATAAACTCTTTATTGATGACATCATTATTTTTTGTGTTGACACTAAGGAAAGACTTGAAGCTTTTTTTGAATTCATCAATTCTTCTACCGATTTTTTAAGGTTTACAATGTCAGTCGATGCCACACAGGTCAATTTTTTGGATGTCACTCTTTCTAAGAACAGGGAATCAGGTAACTTTGATTCCACATTATACAGGAAACCTACTTTTTCAAATTCTTACTTGCATTTCCAGAGTTGGCATCCTATCCATGAAAAGAAGGCCATTGTTAAAGGCCAATGTGTTAGATCGGCCAGGATTGTTAGTCAAGAAAGTTTATTTCTTGAGGAATGCAGTAAGTTATTTGATATGTTTTTGAGGAGAGGTTATCCTGAGGATTTTTTAACAGAAATCTTTACTGATGTTACAGGGAAGAGATCATCTGGGTTTTATACCCCTCCTCTTGGTAAGTCCCTTGTTCAAGTTGTTAATTCTGTTGATTCTAGTTTGGTATCGACCAACTTTTCTCATGGTAAGGCATTGATTTTGCCATTTAATTTACAATACAGGGAAATCAAGTGCATCATTAATAAATTTTGGGAGATTTTCAGATGTGATGGGAATATTTCTAACAAACTTGGTGAAAGACCATTGGTGGTTTATCAAAAAGATACCTGTTTTAAAACCATGATTGAAAGAATCGTGTGCAATTCATATACAGGTAGAGTAAATAAATGCGGTCACTGTTCTCAGTGTAAATTTATTCTTGAGGGTACTGAATGCTCTGTACATGGTTATGGCAAAATCAAGCACAAGAAGAGATTCAATTGTGATAGTAAGGGCATTGTTTATGTTGCTTTGTGTCAACAGTGTACTTGTTTTTACACTGGCAGAACCATCAGACAGTTTAGGTACAGGATTTATCAGCATTATTATGACATTAGTAAAAAGGATGAGCAAAATGCCCTTTATAGACATATAAAGGGTTTTCCTTTGCATTCATTTAAATTTTCTGTTTTAGACAATGTTGATGTTGACCCTAGAGGTGGTCCCCGTGATATCTTTCTTGAATTCCTGGAGCTTAGATGGCAGCTTATGTGTAATGCTGCACGTTCTCCAGGACTTAATGATGTCATTTCCATTGCTAGTCTCCTCAAGCTTAAATCTATGTTTGCCATTTAAACAATTTTTAAACATATATATTTTTATAGATTTGTTATTTTATGTGTATTGCTTATGTATGTTTTTTTATATGTTATTTAGAAGATTTATATTTTCAATTTATTACATATATATACATTTATACATATATTTATATGGTTTACAAGAATATTTAACATGTATAGGCTATATATTGTGTATGTTTTCATTTTTGTATTTGTTTATAAGCATTGGGTATTTCACTTTAATTTTGTCTTTCTGCATCAAGAATCAATTATTCAATTAATTAATTACTTGGTGCTATTGACTTCATTTGGGCGGGTATTTATATGCCTGGTCAGTGTCTGGTTTGTATTCTGAGGAAGTCCAGCCATTTGGCGGATGAAAGCGCTTAATAAACTGTTTTTCCTACTTTGTTGGTGTTTTTCACAGTTGCATTTAATATTTCACACATGCATTAACAGAAAAGAAAACAAACAATATTGCAATTTTTTCAACAACATACATTATACATTATGTATGGGTTTTCTTTCTTAGTAACAACTATCATTCAGTCCAGCAATTACATACATTGCTGAATTCCTGCCTTCCCTTAAACCTCACTCCTCCTGAATATTATTCTGCATGTATTGCTCCCACAATTTCAATTTATTTCTGTGTAATTTGAGCATTCCCTTTACTAAAGATCCCATTTCTAGTACTTTTATCTCTTTCACAATATACAATACTCCAAATATTGTTGGTTTATATTTTGATTTCCATCTTCAAGTGCTTGCTTTTCTTGGCAGTCAATTGAATTGAGCTTAATAAGGCCTTACTATGTCTAGGCAATTCAGATCCTGTGCCCCAGCTCAAAATTATCATTTCAATAGTTACTGCCATTTGCTGCCCCACTATTTTTGTCAGAGTACTCTGCAGGGAAGTTTTAAAATCTGCCAACTCATTACACTCTCTAAAACATGTCCCCAGTTACGCCATTCTTTCTTGTCGTATCGCCTACATTTGCTATCTACCTGAGGAAAACTTATTTGAAGTATACTTGGGGTGTAATAGTACCTATGCAAAGACTTCCAAGCAAAAATCCTAAATCTTCTGGTCTTTGTTGCATATGTATATCCACCCATTGTTCCCTTGTAAACGGATTTCCTATTCTCTTTTCTCAATGTTTTCTAAACTCCTCTGATTGATTCTTATACATATCATGCAGTACTGCATATGTCGTAATAATAAGCCCTTTTAACAGCAGCTTCTGTCTAGATTCAACTGAAAACTCAGCACAAGTGTTTTGCTTAAGAATCCCCTATCCCTTTCTCTTTGTCTATATTCTGCTTTCAATCCCTGTTAGGAAAGGCAGTCTCTAACCTGCAGTCTAAATGTATTCTTGGCCTCTTCCCATTATATTACCCCCCTCTCTAATTATTTACTTCCAGTACCCTGGCTCCTTTGTCAGTTTTCTACAATAAATTCTAGCCCCTCTTGTCCAGTTCTTGTACCCATACTTGCAGTCATCCCTACTGGCAAAATCTCCTTTCTCGGTTCCCATGTTGACTTAGTTCTCATACTTTTTTCAGATTTATGAGCACAGTATTCTGTGTAGATATTATTATTCTCCTTAAGATCTGCATCCAGAATTCCACTCTCTCCTTTTTTCTAGAACCTCCCTCCCCTTCAGTTAATTGAAGTTATTAATCATCTTCCTTTCTTCCCATTGTTTCATTTTGAACACTGATCTCTTTTCTGCTCTAAATTAAGTATTTCATTTAAAACTTACTGTAAGATCCAAACCACCTCAGAACTTCATGGCTTGTCACATCAGTCACACAATGTTTCTTGGGAAGCTGCTTTCTGTAACAACACAATTGACTCCATAGAAGTGCATCTCAGAATCACATTAAACCAGAAAAAGGAGTCCAACAACTTTTTTTTAAATGTTAGTGGGAACTGCATCCATAAATAGTATGAGTTAGATTTGTTTTTAATATAACAAAGTGCTGCAGCTCACCATTTTAGTTTCAGAAATTGTGGTACATCAAACTGCTTACTGAATTAGTAGGACTGTCTGGCTTGGTTAGTTACGTGAGCATTGCAGTACTTATTGTGTGTAAGTAAAGGGAATGGCACATTAGAATTTCCTAAATTATCCAATAAGTAAGCTGAACAAATCAGCTGCAAAACTAAACCATGGGGCAAATTCCAGATAACCCTTTTTTTTTGTTTCCAGATTGATAGTTTCCAGTGACAATGCTGTCTGTTCCCAAGGCAGTTCTGTGACACAGCTGTCTGTTCCTAAGGCAGTTCTGTACCAATTCCACATGATGCTCCTGACGTTTGACAACTCAACCTATCAAATATAAACAGTGGGTTAGGAAGTTAGATATGGGTCCTGTTGCTACTTTTAAAAGAGTTGTGTGGAGACCAAAAAACCTTGTAAAATATTATTGAAATGTAGTTAAAGATACAATTTTTTTTCAGTTTACTTTCCTTTGGGGTTTGTATTAATAAAGTACAACTTTCAGTCATATTTCATTGCTTAGTGATGATTAAAAATGTTGTTTCATTCTTTTCACTAGCCACAATGAACCATGTTTTAGTGGGGCTACCAAACTCTTTCTTTTTGCCTCAAGAATGGAATAGTATACTACTATAACAGGAAAAACATTTCCATTCTGTAATTATTAATTTCCAGTTTACTTTTCTTTATAAAAATATGAATGACTTAATCTGATTATCATCTCAAGGGTAAACGCACCAATTTTTGAAAATGAATTTTACAGAACCATCAAAGGGCTAGTAACATAGGAAGATAGCTTGTTTCAATAATTTGGGTTAACCTTTGCTAACGGTGCTAGTTTCATTAAATATAATATATCGAAGAATTGTATCTAAGTAGCAATTTCTGAACATTAAAAACAGGTTTCACTTCATTTCTGTTTTGGCCAGAGTTTACAGGTCTACTTACCAAAGCTGGAAATGAAAGCAGATTCAGGTAATGACCCAATTTTGGGCCAGTCATATAGAGTAAACTTTTTGGATTATTGTCACAGCAAGTATACATTGTTTATTGTTAGCTCTGTGTAAATACTTCTGTTGTTGTCTTGGTACGCATACTGTTTCACTGATGTTTAAGTATCTTGTAATAGCAGCTACAATTATAAATATAATTTCATAATTTTTGCTACATTTTTTTCAGACCTTACAATAGAATGCCTTGCTTCATTATTCCAGCTCTGTGTTTCTAAGCATATGGTTGTCTTCAAGTGTAGTAGAAGTCAAAATTTATAATCTGAGTGCCATCTTTTTCTTACAGTACCAATTTTATATGTTTTATTTCTGGTGGAGGTGATAGGTGCTGATTGTGGAAATAACGGTAAAACTTGGCTAGGCTTGTAAGGGCCCTAGGGTCATTAGCCTAGTAACCTACTATGATCCTATCTACTTTAGTTGTCAATGTGAAGTTTAGTGCAGTATCTTACTTATATAGCTGTCAGCTGCCCCTGATTTTGCAAAGTGTCCTTGATTTTACTTCATATTTTTGCCGTGTCCCTAGTAATTGTTTTGATTTTCTAGTAAATCACCGAGAAATACAGTCATTTAATAATGGCAGACATTAGAGATATTCATCATAAATCACAGATGCAGTAGCCTTAGCTATATGAGTTATTTTATGCCAAAACTGTATAGGGTTGCAAGGCAAAGACAGAAAGCTAAAGAAGATAGTCAGACACCCTTCATATGCCAGCAACAACCTGCTCACTAGTCAAAATGACATCAAAGGCAAATTTAAGGAGTACTTCCAGCACCTTTTCAATGAAGAAACTACCTCAGAAGCTGCACTGACCCAGGCACAGCCTATGAAAGAAGAGGAGGAGCCCACCATTTGAGAAATAATACCAGCACTAAAGACAATAAAGTCATGGAAAACATGCTGAGATGAGGTCAAATCAGATATCATCAATATATTGGATAAGACAGGAGAGAAGTGGCTGCTGAGGGTACTCATAGCAGTATGGAGGGAACGGTGTATTGCATATGACTGGAGAATTAGCATAGCAGTGCCAGTGTGTTTAAGAACAAATTGGACATTCACAGCTATATGCAGTATAGACGAATCAAACTCCTGTCATACGGCATCACATCGGGCGGTGCAGTGGTGCAGCAGTTAGCATTGTCACCTCAGCAAGAGGTTCTCCAGTTGGTTTCTTGACTGCGGTGCCTTCTTTGCAGACTCTACATGTCCTGGCTGTGTTCACATGGGTTTTTTCCAGGTGCTTCTGTTTCCTCCCACATTCCAAAGACATGCATCTGGAGCATTTCTCCCCGGGCTTCCACTGAAAATGGGCTCTGTTCCAGTCGGACTTTCTTGGTAAACAAATGTTAAATAAATATGTAAATAATAAATGAAAGTTCTGAAGAATGTAACTGATAAACAAATACACAGAGTAGTAGAAATTTAGATGGGAAATGAACAGTTTGAATCCAGATCAGGATCCAACACAACGACCCAATGTTTGCAGTGAGACAGATACTTGGGAAGAAGAAAGAGTCCAACTGGGTATTTCTAGACTTGGAGAAAGCATATAACAACATCTCAAGGAAACTAATTTGAGCAGTCCTGTCGTGGTTCAAAGTCCCAGAAACATTGGTAGAATTAGTGCAGGATATGTACAAGGATCTAAAGACTCAAGTATGAATAGTGTTTGGCTTCACAGAGGGGTTCCCAGTGGGAGTGAGTGTGTGTCAGAATTCAGCTGTACCCACTGCTGTTTATACTGGTGATGTCCTACATTAGCAAACTGGCTGGAAGGGACAGATCAACAGAGTTGCTGTATGCAGATGATGTGGCATAACAGACAGACTCTGAGCAACACCTTCAGCAAAGGACAGGGGAATGGAATGCAAAATTTAAGGCACATGGGATGATAAGACAGTTGTTGTGGCAGCAAATGGGGGAAATCAGAAGAAAAGAATTGAGACAGAAGGAAAATAATAGAACAGGTTATTAGCTTCAAGTATTAGGGATGGGGTGTTTGAGGAGAAGGGAAGTTTGAATGAGGAGGTCAAAGCCAGAATTAGATGGGCTGCAGCCAACTGGCACAGAGTGTCAGAGGTAGTGCATGACAGAAGAATGACAAAGTAGCTGAAACAAAGTGTACAAAGCTTTGGTGCAACCAGTACTACTGTACGGTACAGAAACCTGGGCAGTAAAGGTTGAGTAGTTGAGGAAGCTAGAGGTGATGGAGATGAAGTGCCTGAGATGGGTGGCAGGATGTACACTGTGGGACAAACAAAGAAATGAAGACATAAGAGTAGAAGCCAAAGTAGCTCCAATTACAAAAGATGTCAAAGAGATCAGATTATGGTAGTTCAGGCAAATGTGCAGAAAATTAGAAGACAATCTCTTGAAGATGATTTGGGACAGACATGAAGAAGGCAAGAAGAAAAGAGGGTGTCCAGCAAAGAGGTGGATGGATTGTGTGAGAGAAGACATGCGACAGTCAGGCATGAGTGTCGAAGAAGAGAGGAGAGTGGCATTGAATAGAGAGAAATGGCGACAGTTGACAGCATCCCGACCCCATATAGTAAATGGGAAAAATGGGGGTTGATAATGATGATCCTCAAGGATATAACAGTGGAAAGTCTCCAAATGCTTTGCCTTCCATCACACATGCTCCCAGGCTGCTATCAGCTGGAGCTCCTGAAGGAGAAAATAGTAGCCTGGGGGATACAAATCTTCAGTACGTTCTTGCTGCTCTCGTGAGCACTTCTCTTGGGCTTCAGAGGATCAGAAATTAGCTTTTTCCTTCCATTGTTGAGCAGATAAGTTCACTTTGAGGATTTTCTTCCATACATTTTACTTAAGAGAAAAATACATTGTACCATTTCTCTTTAAGAATACCAACATTTAACTTATCTGTTTTGATGAGACCGCCATCTCATGGCTTTCTGGTGGTGTATTTTTACTTAGGTCTCTTCAGGCTTAATAGGGACAGTATTGTTGTGTAAAAGTGTGGTGATTTTATAGTACTTTGGTTTTTTTTTATTGGGGCTTTGTGCTTTTAGGGGAGTGTAACTGTTTTTGGTGCTTGTGTACACTTTGTGGCAACTTATCTAATTACCAAATACTTACAGCAGCTTAATTCTTGGCAGCAACATGGATAAACTTACTGGCACTTTGGTTCGTCCTCCCTCTGTATCTAAGAAAAAAAACTGCAAAGGAACCCTTGCCTACACAGCAGGCTTAGTCGATGCCTCAGCTGCTGGTGGGTAACTCTACAATTGCTCTTCCTTGGCCTATTCATTGCTTTCTCTTGAACATTTTGCAGTAGCCCCTTCAGCCAC
Organism: Protopterus annectens; assembly: GCF_019279795.1. Classification (NCBI taxonomy): domain Eukaryota; kingdom Metazoa; phylum Chordata; order Ceratodontiformes; family Protopteridae; genus Protopterus; species Protopterus annectens. Next base: position 278,952,583 of record NC_056728.1, read on the forward strand.
CGTGAAATGGGCTTAACCTCATCCTTTGCAGCTGTCCAGGTACCCTTAGCGGGCAATGGAATGTCACTTTCTTTAGTCATGGGAGTTTCAGTGGGAAATGCATCCCAGCATAGCTAGACAAAGAGACCTGTTCCACATTATCAGGTACCATCCTTGAGTCTGTCCCCTTCTTGAGATGTCCCTAGGAAGAAGAAACAAAAAGTTAAATATTTATCTTCCTCTGCCATTTTGTCTGTTGATAATGGAGAATTTATTGTTTTTAGCTAAGGGTTTATTGCTGGCTTTAAAACCTCTAGAGATTGGAATTTTTGTAGAAAAAGATAAGCCAGTTTCCTCAGATTCTGAGGATTCCCTGTTAGTGGAACATGATAAAAACAAGGGTAGAGCAGTAGAGCAGCTTCTGTTTTATTTTTATTTATTTTTTTGCTTATATCCCACATTCTGATTTAGAGAAAGGTGGCTCCTTAGCATCTCGTATGGAAGAATTTTCATTTTCTGAGACGGTGCCTAGAATTAATATGTTTCAGTGGGAACAAGTTGAAATTCTTACATCTCTAAGGAATATTAGATTGCATATGTGGATTTACCGCTGCCTACTTCTTTTTCTCCTCTGTTACCAGCCTAGGAGGATATTTTTGATTATGCCTGCAATATGCCTGATACTCAACCTGCAGTCCCTAAAAAGGCAAATATTATTTTCTATTTATAATGCAACTGTTAATAAAAATGTGGTCAATGCTAATCTTTCCCTTATGGATAAGGATGCAAAAGCTTTTGACAGGTTTAGAAGAGAATTTGTTCTACAACTTTAGCCTTAAGGATTCTTAACTATCAGGCTCTTATGTTGATATTCTTTGGACAATTTATGGAACATTTCTGTCATCTTTTCATCTTCATAAGTTAGGTTCTCTCTGAATTCTGTTATTAGTTTTTTTTTTTTTTTTTTTGCAGGTAACTAAATAATCTTTAAAGAGTGTATATAAGGGTGCTGACTTTATGTCCAGGACAGCAGTTGCTGTGATGAGGAGGCATGCCTGGATATGTAATCAACAGTTATCTGAAAATGTTAACTCTAAAATCTCAGTCTCCTCTGGTTAAGGAGGTTTTGTTTGGTCCATCTGTTACTCAAAACAGTTTGATGAAAGAGGAAAATTAATTCAGGAAGGTTATAAGAATGTTCATCCCTCCTTCTCAATGTCTGTAAAATCCTCTGGTTCTTTTTTTTCCCAAAAAGCAAAACTAATCTTCACAACAATGTTCCAGTAATCAGAACTTTAAAAAAAGTGGCAGGAAGGATGTAAGAAAAATGAAGGAACCTTCCATAAAAAAGGACAGCCCACTACTTCAGAATAAATGTTGCAGCACACTTTCTCTTTCCCCTCCCTGCCATTCTCTGAAACCCATCCCATAGCATGGTTCTCCATTTTCCCCTTTTGTCTCATACAAATGGGTTTTAAAAGTTGTTTAGTAGGGTTACAAATGACAGTGAGAAAACCTACCTCCTCTTTGGAGAATTTCCCCCTCATCCTCAAGAGCAGACTTTTCTGTTTCCTTCAGTGACCTGTCAATTGCTGTCTCCGGGGGAGGGGGGTGTTCATAGTGCCAGTATTCCCAGTTCTGAGTGGAAAAGGATTTTATTCAAGGATTTTTCTGAAGTCAAAGAAGGGGCTTTCTTAGAGATCAGCATTTGGTCTATCCTTTCTCAACCTGTTTGTGAAAATACCAAAGTTCAAAATGTTGGCATTGCAAGGCCCATTACCTCTCATTCCTCATTTGAGTCTTCAGGAGACATTAGACTTGAAAGATGCTTATCATCACATTCCTATCGCCACAGTTTTAGAAGGTTTCTAAGTTTTTCTGTGTCTGGGTTACATTATTAGTTCTCTGCATTAGCCTTCTAAGTATCCAATGCTCCCAAAATGTTCACACAGTGCCTAGATACATTTTTACTTGTCTTTGCAGAATGTTTTTATAAATGTTGGGAATCCCTTACATGAATAAGAAATCTTATTATCAACCCATGTTTCCAGAGCTACATTCTTCCCACAGGATTTTGTTTCTAGGATGCTTTCTAAATTCTTTAATAAAGAAAGGATTTCTTCTTCCAGCAAAAGTAAATTTGTATCTGGAGCTGTTCCTTTCTCCACTAAGTTTCAGACTATAGCTAGAGATTATCTCAGGATATTAGGGTTCATGGCTTTTATGATTCTCATAATTCATCTTGCTAGGTTGCACATGAGAAAATTTCAATGTTTATTAAAATCTGTTTTGACCGAACATGCCTCCACAGTGGATTTTCCTATTCTGGCAATGTGCTTTTGTGAAGAGAGAACTCCTTTTGTGGATGGAGCAGATTTATATGGATCCAGGTTTCTACATCTCCCTGACATCTCCAGCTCATTCTGTTACAGTAGATGTTTGATTTTCCATGGGGAGCTGTATCACTGAGGGTAAAGATGCCGGGTCTGTGGAACAAACTAGATAGAACAAAGCACATAAATGTGAAGAAGATGTTAGCTGTGAACCGTGCTATAACATTTCTTCACTATCTATGGTCCTCTGAACCTTTACAGGTGATTACAGATAGCATCACAGTGTTGTAATCTATAAACAACCAGTGGGGCACAAGGTCATGACATCTGTGTAGGTAGGCTTTGGTAGATTGTGAGGTCACTCCTTGCCACTATTTAATCCTCCAAGCTCCCTACATTCCTTCAGAGCATAATTTAGTGGCAGACAAACTGTGCAGGGCCAGGAAAGATCCTCGCAAATGGAAATTAAAAGTGAGGGGGGACTTTCAGGAACTGATCTGGTTGTGATGACACCTCAATTATATCTGTTTGCTTCCTTTCAGAACAGACAACTCAGTAAATTCTGTTCCAAGATTTTTGACAAGCAGGCCTGGAAAATAGATGCTTTTTCATTAGCTTGAATGGGAATGTTCTTTTATGCTTTTCCACCCTTTCACCTGATATCCATGGTCATTCTGAAGATTCAGAAGAACTCTTCAAAGATCATTGTGTTGACTCCCTTTTGGACCGGACAGCAGTGGTATTCCTTTCTCCCTTCTCATGGAATTGGCCAAGGACAATTATCATAATCTTCCTCATTAACTGGACTGACTTTCAGAAGACGGGGGAGTTTAACACACTCCAGTCTGAAACAACTACAATGGATTGCTTGGATGATTCAGTGTTGATACTTTTTAGGCACCTTTTATCTGCGGATGTACAGCATGAAAGCCTGCCACTAGGAAATTTATGTTGCTAAATGGAAAAGATTTGCTTGTTGGTGCCACTAATAGCCAGGGCCCTGTCAGGGATTTTGTACCTCTGGTTCTTAAATATCCTGTCTTACTCCTCTATCAAGGTTCATCTCTCGTTCATTTCAGCATTTCACCATTTGGATCCTCCTCTTTCTTCCCAGACTTTGGTCTAGCTGTTTTTGAAAGGGGTTTTGCATTTAAGACCACCTAGAAAACAGGTGGCATAGTCTTGGGATCTTAGCTTTGTGCTGGAAAAGTTAACTCTGTCTTCATTTGAACCAGCTCATCAGGCTGATATACAGTTTAGGTTTGCTCATTGCTCTGGCATCTGCAAGAAGTGTACTTGTTTTGCAAGTTGTTATTCTGGGGCATACTATTTAGTTTTCCACAGAGAAGGTTACATTAAGAACAAGTCCCTCATTCATGCCAAAAATTGTTTGAGTGTACTTTGAATCATACAATCAATCTTTCAGTATTTTCCTAAACCTAAAAAAACAGGGAGAAATGACTCTTTATACTCTGGAGCTGGCTAGCCAATTCTGGTATTATCTTGACAGAATTAAATCCTTTAAGAAAGCTGAACAGCTGTTTATTTCCTGTGAGGGGACAAAGAAAAAGTTACCCGCTTTAAAGCAGACTATATAGAGATGGTTGCCCTTTGCTGCTTCTTTTTGCTATTACCACCATGATAAAACAATTTTGGGACAGGATCAAGACACTCTCAATTAAAGCTTTGTCTGTTTCAATGGCATATTGGAAAGGGGTGGACTCGAAGCATTGTAGAGGTAGCTACTTGGTCCCCCATACATACTTTTACAAAGCATGCCCACAGATGCTCCACTTTCTTTTCTGTTTTTGGTAAAACAGTTTCTTAAGGGAGTTTTTATATCTGAGAGCTCCTTGTAAATAGCTCCTTCATAGAATCTTAACTTTGTGCTACAAAATGTAACCATGTCTCCATCTGATCCTGCACATCAAGCAGACTTAAGTACTCTAGAGGCAGCTACCTGATCTTATATATATATATATATATATATATATATATATATATATATATATATATATATATATATATATATATATATATATATATATATATCTACTCACACACACACACACACACACACAGACATGTATATATATATATATATATATATATATATATATATATATATATATATATATATATATATATATATTTACAAAGTATAGCAAACTGCATTCCTGTTTTAGATCCAGGATAAGCTTTGCCAGGACCATTCTCTAGGAGTTCCTGGACACAGACCCTTCCTCCTTCTCCCATGTAGGATAAGCTTTGGTAATCTGCTCATACAGCCTAAAGGCTCCTGCAACATTGGGAATGATGAACACAGCACAGTTGTATAAATTGCACTTACCATACCAGTAGATGATAGAATTGCTCACTGCTGCAGTAACAGCATCAAACTTCACCTCCTTGTTTTTGTGCATGATTAGTAGCTGGATATAAAATTGTTTGTTATTTTTTTATTTTTGTATTTCAGGCTGAGTATGATCCTTATTAACTTCTGGGCAAGAAAGTCCTACATTTCTTCACTCTGACTGCTGATTTTCCCTCCACAGGACTGCCCAATCAACATTCAGAGTGAAGGTATGGAAGGGAGTCAAGAGCTTTTAAGAAGCTGGTCAGTTGTTCTCTCGTTAACACAACACAATCCATATAGCATAATAACTGCTGCAGCAGTGAGGAATTAATAGGTTCATAGACAGGTACTAGGCTATCTGCCCAAAGGCATTTATAAGCCTAGCCAGAATGTGTTGGCTTTCGCCGCCCCCTTAGATTAGTTCCCTGTGCCTCTGTCCAGCAGAGCCACTGAAGTGATCTCTAAGGTAAACTTTCTGTTTCCCATCCACTTGTCAAGGTTTCTCTTGAAGAGTGTTAGCGAGGATTTCTGCCTAATATAGATTGGAATCTTGTTCCAAAGCATGGGAAGTCTCTGGGACAGGAATCTATCCTATCAGCACGTCCTATTTATTGTTGTGGTGAGGTTTAGATCCCTAGAGTGTGTGGCTCAAGGGGATATGGTTTTCTTTAGGTGGAGCATGTCCATCTGTTCTGGGTTGGACATGGCCTTGTATGTCAGGCAGAAATCACCTCTGAGTAGGCGGTATGCAACCGAGTACAGCTGGAGTTTCTTCAGTCGAGCTGCATAGGGCATCTGTTTGAGGCCAGTGATCCTCCTGGTGAGGTACTTCTGTGGTCTTTCCAGCTGTTGCAGGTGTCTTGTAAGGTACATCCCAAATGGGGCATTGCACTCTATGATGGGTCTGATGAGTGATGAGTAGAGTATAATGACCTCTTTTGATCTGGATGCGAACCCTTTTGTGATTAGGTGGGCCACATAGAAGGATTTTCTAACCGCTTTGGCAATGTGATTATCAAAGAAGAGATTACTATCTACTTGGGTCCCCAGATCCCTTATTACGTCTTCCATATTTAGGGGACTACCACCTATGTGGTAGTTTGTGGGTACTTTGTTTTTTCCAAAGGGGATGACTATGCACTTTCTGGCATTTAGCTTGAGGCCATGATTTTGACACCAGGTATCCATCTCAGTGAGACCCTTTTGGAGGATGTCTGTGTCAGCCAGAGAGTCAGTTATAGCCCCTAGTTTGCAGTCATCTGGAACTTGGTCAGACATAGTCCTTCTGTGCTTGCCTGTACCTCTGAGAAGTATATGCCAAACAGGAGGGGTCCTAGGACTGAGCCCTGGGGAATGCCATTTGTAACCGGTTTAGAGTCGGACCTAGCTCCCAAAACTGTCACCATGTGGGTTCTGTCCATGAGCCAGGTGACAACCCATCTTGTGACGTAGGGTTTTATGTTCAGACTGGTGAGCTCATCTATAATACCAGAATGGGGAATGGTGTCGAAGGCCTTTGCGAGGTTTAGGTAGGCTGTGTGTACCACCTTTCCCTCGTCTATAGCCTTGGTAACTGTCTCAAAGAAGTCCACCAGGTTCAGGAGACATGGTCTGCCCTTAACAAAGCCGAACTGGGTCAGCACCAATGTTTGGAGGTTCCCAATGTCTCTGTTAATGAGTTCCATGATGATGCACTCCATAGCCTTGCAGACCAAGCTAGTCAGGCTTATAGGGTGATAGTTCCCAGGGTCTGTTGTGGCTTCACCTTTGTGGAGCAGAGTAACCGTTGCTGTGCACCACTCTATGGGTACATAGCCTGAGGAGAGGCTAAGTTTGAACAGTGTGTTTAGGTGAGGGGTTAGTTTGTCTTTGAGCTCATGTAGGACACAGCCTGGGACACCGTCCGGTACCATTGATGCTGTGTTTTTGGCTTTGTAGAGGGCTGTTTTCACCTGAGTGTCTGTGATTTCAGGGGCTCTACATTCTTCTGGTATGGTTATGGGCCGTTTGGGGGGGTGAGAGGGGGGTGAAGTTTGCAATTAACCTGTCTGCAGGGATGTTGTCGATATCGGTCAGTTCGGTGTATTTTGTGCCATTCTGCACGAACTCCGAGCAGATCTGAGCATTGCCACTTAGATTCTTGATATAGCTAAAGAATGCCTTGTGGTTATCTTTGGAATCCTTGGCAATTTTTCTTTCAAAGCTCGCCTTGTATGATTTTATGAGGGATCGTAGTTTCCTGCTGATACTAATCATGGATGTCTTCCCTTCTTGGGATTTTACTCTTTTCTGTACTAGTTTCCTCATTCTATTGTATAGCTTGTTTATGGCAGGGGTCCACCAGACTGGTTTCCTTTTCTTGGAGGAGTGAGTCTTGGTTTTGCTTAGGATAGCACGATCCATGCATTCTTGTAGGTGCCTGTAGAATGCATTAGTAAAGGATTTTGTAGCTTGGACAGCATTATCCTTTAGCATGGGGGCTTTGAAAGTTTCCACGTCAGTCTTAAGTAACATGAAGTTTGCTTTTGAAATGTTTTTCACGGTGGTTTCCTTGTCCATGGGTGGGGGGGAATGTGGATATCCAAAGTGATTTTTTTATGGTCAGATCTAACCAGTAAGGGGTTGACCTTCAGTGTGGAACACCGGTCGCCCATGTTGGTGATGATCAGGTCCAATATGTTGTCACCTCTGGTGGGAGTGTTGACCAGTTGATCCAGGGCATTTGAGTTTATAAATTCTAGTAAATGTTGGGCAAGGGAGTTAGTACTTGAGTAGTTCTCCCAGTTAATGTTTGGGTAATTGAAATCACCCAATATTAGGGTGTTTGGTAGGACCTTTGTGTTTCCCAGTGTTTCCAGAAACGTGGAATGGGGGTCCTGGGATATGGTGGGTAATCTGTAGCAAGCTGCAATTTGAATTGCAGTTTTGCCTGTTGTTAGTTGCACGTGGATTGTCTCTGAATCATCGTGCTGTGCCACTAACTTGGAGGTGTGGGTATCCTTGATGAATATGGATACACCCCCCGCCTTTTGTATTTCGTTCCGGGTTCTGTGGCCAAAATGTATGGTATGAGTTGCAGCCTGATAGTGCTGGTGTGCTCTCTGGAGCCTTAAACCAGGTTTCTGTTACTGCACATATATAGATTTTCTCCGTACATGGACAATGACAGAGTCGTAGTTGTACATGTTCTGGAGTGACCTAAGTGCTTGTGTTATGTGGCGGATCCTGGCACCCGACAGGCAGCTAACAGTAACCTTCTCCTTATTCAGCCTAGTGAGTGGGACGTCAGTGTGCCTGACTATAGAGTCACCTATTACTACCATGTTGGGTATGTTATTTTCTTTAAGGGCTGTGATTGCGTGGCACACCGGTTTTGTGAAGTATGTGTTTCATGGTTTGTGTTGGGGGGAGGAGGTTGCTTGGATGTCTGCTTTGGAAGTCTCTGTTGCTTTTGCAGATTTTTATTTAGAGTCTCCGAGTATGTTTTCATATATTTATGTGTGTTTTTTGCTGGTGCTGGTTTAATGGGTATATGTGAGACTGGTGGTATGATGCAAGTATTTCCCTTCTCCTCTTGACTGTCTGATCCAGTCTTGGGTTGAGAGAGCTTAGCCTCCAGTTTGGCTGTATAATTGCATCTCTCGCATATATTAGTATTTGGTGGTAGGAGGAGATGGTTGTCTGTGTACACGAGGCAGTTGTAACATTGCCTCAAAATGCCCAAATTCAACAGATGGACTGGAGAGTACACCTGAAACTGCCCTTTGGACATGCCTGGATAGGTACAGTGAACTGTTTTACTATATGGCTGGTAAGGTCGAATAGAGAGCGTTTTCCTTCTGTACAGTATAGGGTGGTCTAGTGCTAGGGTTTATAAGTGCTTACAATGAGTTCTGAGCAAGTGCCGGGCTGAGAAATGAATGGCTTGAGTGCTTAAGTTGAAAGTTTATCTAGTTCCAAGGGAAAATTGAAGAGGAGACTTTGTGGAGCTGGGAATAGTTATACCCTAGCTAACCGGCACTACCGTGCAAATGCGGTTTTTATAGCAGGGAAATGAAAGAGATAGAAATTAGCCCAAAATGGCCAATAAACTACTAATTTCTGGGCTGCAACCACTCCTCCAGGGACAGATAGGCTGCTCAAAGCTCCCCTCTCTCACAGGTGAACTGAGAAAAATTCCTTCTATCCAAGTAAGGAATGGGCAAACACAGATATTTCTAACACAGCCCTGAATTCAGCACTAACCTGAAAACTGGACTATTCTAGCTTAGAAAGGTGGGAAACAAGTATATTTTTGGGGGGTTTTTTCAGAAAAGAAAGCAGATACAATAAAAAAAACACTTTAAATGCACAGAAAGGATATTTATTGTTATATATCTCAGATCAGAATTGTAGTCAATGCCCCTAGTAATAAAGTAGGAAGAAATGCAAATACAGAAAAAGCAGATGAATAAAGTGCATTTTTTTTGTTATATATAAGACAATAGAAAATGAACAAATGATTTAAACAAGTTACCCAATTAACCAGAAAAAAAGCTCAAAACTAAGCCCTGTTCCAGCAGTCTTCAATCAGACAAGCTCTAACTGCACACTCCTGCCACTGGGGTGCAGGGGAACATTCTCCAAAAAAAGATGCCCTGGATCAGCGTTCAAGTTATACAAACAAAGCTAGATTCAGCAGGTCTGAATCTGGTCTATAATACAGCAACAAGGCACACCAATTTCAGAGAGAAACAGTTCAAATAAACAGGCACAATAAGCCTGTGACCAGAAATTCCCAGCTCAGAAGGGCAGAATCCAGCCTCTCCTCCCACAGGAGTGCAGACCACAAACTTCTTAATGTAGAATAACTGGCCTGAAGCCCAAGTGCTTAAGCCAGAAATAATACACTTTTAGAATAGCAGACACTGAGCCCTCAATCAGCAATTCACAGCTCAGAAGGATGTAAGCTACCTGTCCTGCCACAACAGTGCAGACCATAAGCCTTCTTAATGTAAAACAACCGGTATGAAGCCTAAGTGCATAAACCAAAAGACTTAGAATAACAGTTACAATTTAATCAGGCTGCTATCAAGCAGTAATAAATGCAGCAGAATACATAAAACTGAGTACTTTTAAGAAGAGGCAATAGCAAAATAAAGTAGGAGGAAACACAAATACAGTAAAATCAAATGAATAAAGTGCAATTTTTTTGTTAGTAAAGTTCAAGGAGAGGAAGGAAGAACCTAAGTGGGTTGGCCTTCTCAAATCTTCTCTTTGTATTAATTCGAGTGAACACTAGACTCAGAATATGATCTCACTGTACTCGGATAAGTGAGCAAATGAGATAGAGCCAGGAAGAGTGTTCAAATACAGACTTACAGGAGGGGTGGGCAATTCCAGAGCCACCAACACTAACACCAACTCAAGAACAGGGAGGGTGGGTGGGGAACTAACTGCAGAGAGACACACAGCATACTATTCAATGAAACAATTAGGTAACAGAAAAAATGAAATACAGTACTTTTAAAACTGCAATTTTGTACTTAACAGAAGACTAAAATACAATACTGCAAGTTTGCACTTAACTTCGGCTTCTAATGCAGGTGATTGTAGCCAACCAAGTCTCTCAGAAATTGAGCATAAAATGAATTCTCAAACTTTGTGGCTAGCAATTAAAGTACAGAGGAAGCCCTCTAGGCTAACAGTTAAATATCAGATAACAAAGAAGTGAGAAAACCACCACCCCCTCTTATAGCAGAGGGACACACAGCACACTATTCAATGAAACAATTAGGTAAAAGAAAAAAAATGAAATACAGTACTTCTAAAACTGCAAGTTTGTACTTAACAGAAGACTAAAATACAATACTGCAAGTTTGCACTTAACTTTAGTTTCTAATGCAGTTGATTGCAGCCAACCAAGTCTCTCAGAAATTGAGCATAAAATGAATTCTCAAACTTTGTGGCTAGCACTTAAAGTACAGAGGAAGCCCTCTAGGCTAACAGTTAAATATCTGATAACAACGAAGTGAGAAGACCACCACCCTTTCTTATAGCAGAGAGACACACACAGCACACCATTCAATGAAACAGTTAGGTAACAGGAAAAAATGAAATACAGTACTTTTAAAACTGCAAGTTTGTACTTAACGGAAGACTAAAATACAATACTGCAAGTTTGCACTTAACATTAGCCTCTAATGCAGGTGATCGTGGCCAACCAAGTCTATCCGAAATTGAGCATAAAATGAATTCTCAAACTTTGTGGCTTGCACTTAAAGTACAGAGGAAGCCCTCTAGGCTAACAGTTAAATATCAGGTAACAAAGAAGTGAGAAGTCCACCACCCCCTCTTATAGCAGAGAGACACACAGCACACTATTCAATGAAACAATTAGCCAACAGAAAAAATGAAATACAGTACTTTTAAAACTGCAAGTTTGTACTTAACAGAGGACTAAAATGCAACACTGCAAGTTTGCACTTAACTTCAGCTTCTAATGCAGGTGATTGTAGCCATCCACGTCTCTCAGAAATTGAGCATAAAATGAATTCTCAAACTTTGTGGCTAGCACTAAAAGTACAGAGGAAGCCCTCTAGGCTAACAGTTAAATATCAGGTAACAAAGAAGTGAGACGACCCCCCCCCCCCCCTCTTAAAGCAGAGAGACACACAGCACACTATTCAATGAAACAATTAGGTAACAGAAAAAATGAAATACAATAAACAAACCTGAAAGGCCAAGTGGTACAGTGGTTAAGGTGTATGCCTTTCAACCACAAGGTGCAAGGTTTGATTCTCACCACTGGAAAGAACTTTACAGATTGAACATGTATATTTACCCAGTTCCTCAGAGCCACATGCTCCAGGAATCTAAACCTTGTCATCACAATAAACAAAACATGCTGGAGGGATAGGTTCCTAACTCAGAGACTCCCCAGACCCTGGAATAGACTACCCATACATGTCAAGCAGAGTGCCTCTTTGGCCCTCTTGAATAGGAACCTTGATGATTGGATGGGAGAAAGGAAATTCACCCCGGGGATCACGTCAATCACCCTGCTAGACAGGGGTCCAGGGAAGTAAATAGTGTGGGAAGAAATAGCCAGGGAATTGTTATGGCTAGGCTTGTATAGGCTCTAGGGCAGATAGCCTAGTACCAACCTATGAAACTATGAATACTTTTAAAACTGCAAGTTTGTACTTAACAGAAGACTAAAATAGAATACTGCAAGTTTGCACTTAACTTCAGCTTCTAATGCAGGTGATTGTAGCCAACCAAGTCTCTCAGAAATTGAGCATAAAATGAATTCTCAAGCTTTGTGGGTAGCATTTAAAGTACAGAGGAATCCCTCTAGGATAACAGTTAAATATCAGATAACCAAGAAGTGAGAAGACCACCACCCCCTCTTATAGCAGAGAGACACACAGTACACTATTCAATGAAACAAGTAGGTAACATAAAAAAATGAAATACAGTACTTTTAAAACTGCAAGTTTGTACTTAGAAGACTAAAATACAATACTGCAAGTTTGCACTTAACTTCAGCTTCTAATGCAGGTGATTGTAGCCAACCAAGTCTCTCAGAAATTGAGCATAAAATGAATTCTCAAGCTTTGTGGGTAGCATTTAAAGTACAGAGGAATCCCTCTAGGATAACAGTTAAATATCAGATAACCAAGAAGTGAGAAGACCACCACCCCCTCTTATAGCAGAGAGACACACAGTACACTATTCAATGAAACAAGTAGGTAACATAAAAAAATGAAATACAGTACTTTTAAAACTGCAAGTTTGTACTTAGAAGACTAAAATACAATACTGCAAGTTTGCACTTAACTTCAGCTTCTAATACAGGTGATTGTAGCCAACCAAGTCTCTCAGAAATTGAGCATAAAATGAATTTTCAAACTTTGTGACTAGCACTTAAAGTACAGAGGAAGCCCTCTAGGCTAACAGTTAAATATCAGGTAACAAAGAAGTGAGAAGTCCACCACCCTCTCTTATAGCAGAGAGACACACAGCACACTATTCAATGAAACAATTAGCCAACAGAAAAAATGAAATACAGTACTTTTAAAACTGCAAGTTTGTACTTAACAGAGGACTAAAATGCAACACTGCACTTAACTTCAGCTTCTAATGCAGGTGATTGTAGCCAACCAAGTCTCTCAGAAATTGAGCATAAAATGAATTCTCAAACGTTGTGGCTAGCGCTTAAACTACAGAGGAAGCCCTCTAGGCTAACAGTAAATATCTGATAACAAAGAAGTGAGAAGACCACCACCCTTTCTTATAGCAGAGAGACACACAGCACACTATTCAATGAAACAATTAGGTAACAGAAAAAATTAAATACAATACTTTTAAAACTGCAAGTTTGTACTTAACAGAAGAGTAAAATACAATACTGCAAGTTTGCATTTAACTTCAGCTTCTAATGCAGGTGATTGTAGCCAACGATGTCTCTCAGAAATTGAGCGTAAAATGAATTCTCAAACTTTGTGGCTAGCACTTAAAGTACAGAGGAAGCCCTCTAGGCTAACAGTTAAATGTCAGATAACAAAGAAGTGAGAAGACCACCACTCCCTCTTATAGCAGAGAGACACACAGCACAATATTCAATTAAACAATTAGGTAACAGAAAAAAATGAAATACATTACTTTTAAAACTGCAATCTTGTACTTAACAGAAGACTAAAATACAATACTGCAAGTTTGCACTTAACTTCAGTTTCTAATGCAGGTGATTGTAGCCAACCAAGTATCTTAGAAATTGAGCATAGAATGAATTCTCAAACTTTGTGGCTAGCACTTAAAGTACATAGGAAGCCCTCTAGGCTAACAATTAAATATCAGATAACAAAGAAGTGAGAAGACCACCAGCCCCTCTTATAGCAGAGAGACACACAGCACACTATTCAATGAAACAATTAGGTAACCGAAAAAATGAAATACAGTACTTTTAAAGCTGCAAGTTTGTACTTAACTGAAGACTAAAATGCAACACTGCAAGTTTGCACTTAACTTTAGCTTCTAATGCAGGTGATTGTAGCCATCCACGTCTCTCAGAAATTGAGCATAAAATGAATTCTCAAACTTTGTGGCTAGCACTAAAAGTACAGAGGAAGCCCTCTAGGCTAACAGTTAAATATCAGGTAACAAAGAAGTGAGAAGACCACCAACCCCCCCTCTTATAGCAGAGAGACACACAGCACACTATTCAATGAAACAATTAGGTAAAAGAAAAACTGAAATACAATAAACAAACCTGAAAGGCCAAGTGGTACAGTGGTTAAGGTGTATGTCTTTCAACCACAAGGTGCAAGGTTTGATTCTCACCACTGGAAAGAACTTTACAGATTGAACATGTATATTTACCCAGTCCCTCAGAGCCACACACTCCAGGAATCTAAACCTTGTCATCACAATAAACAAAACATGCTGGAGAGATAGGTTCCTAACTCAGCAACTCCCCAGACTCTGGAATAGACTACCCATACATGTCAAGCAGAGCACCTCTTTGCCCTCTTGAAAAGGAACCTTGATGATTGGATGGGAGAAAGGAAATTCACCCCGGGGATCACGTCAATCACCCTGCTAGACAGGGGTCCAGGGAAGTAAATAGTGTGGGAAGAAATAGCCAGGGAATTGTTATGGCTAGACTTGTATAGGCTCTAGGGCCGATAGCCTAGTACCAACCTATGAAACTATGAATATTTTTAAAACTACAAGTTTGTACTTAACAGAAGACTAAAATGCAATACTGCAAGTTTGCACTTAACTTCAGCTTCTAATGCAGTTGATTGTAGCCAACCAAGTCTCTCAGACATTGAGCATAAAATGAATTCTTAAACTTTGTGTCTAGCACTTAAAGTACAGAGGAAGCCCTGTAGGCTAGTAATTAAATATCAGGTAACAAAGAAGTGAGTAGACCACCACCCCCTCTTAAAGCAGAGATACACACAGCACACTATTCAATGAAACAACTAGGTAACAGAAAAAAATGAAATACAGTACTTTTAAAACTGCAAGTTTGTACTTAACAGAAGACTAAAATAGAATACTGCAAGTGTGCACTTAACTTCGGCTTCTAATGCAGTTGATTGTAGCCAACCAAGTCTCTCAGAAATTGAACATAAAATTAATTCTCAAGCTTTGTGGGTAGCATTTAAAGTACAGAGGAATCCCTCTAGGCTAACAGTTAAATATCAGATAACAAATAAGTGAGAAGACCACCACCCCCACTTATAGCAGAGAGACACACAGGACACTATTCAATGAAACAAGTAGGTAACAGAAAAAATGAAATACAATACTTTTAAAACTGCAAGTTTGTACTTGGAAGACTAAAATACAATACTGCAAGTTTGCACTTAACTTCAACTTCTAATGCAGGTGATTGTAGCCAACCAAGTCTCTCAGAAATTGAGCATTAAATTAATTTTCAAACTTTGTGATTAGCACTTAAAGTACAGAGGAAGCCCTCTTGGCTAACAGTTAAATATCAGATAACAAAGAAGTGAGAAGACCACCACCCCCTCTTATAGCAGAGATACACACAGCACACTATTCAATGAAACAATTAGGTAACAGAAAAAATGAAATACAGTACTTTTAAAACTGCAAGTTTGTACTTAACAGAAGACTAAAATAGAATACTGCAAGTTTGCACTTAACTTCAGCTTCTAATGCAGGTGATTGTAGCCAATCAAGTTTCAGAAATTGAGCATAAAATGAATTATCAAGCTTTGTGGGTAGCATTTAAAATACAGAGGAATCCCTTTAGGCTAACAGTTAAATATCAGATAACAAAGAAGTGAGAAGAACACCACCCCCTCTTAAAGCAAAGAGACACACAGCACACTATTCAATGAAACAATTAGGTAACAGAAAAAAATGAAATACAGTACTTTTAAAACTGCAAGTTTGTACTTAGAAGACTAAAATACAATACTGCAAGTTTGCACTTAACTTCAGCTTTTAATACAGGTGATTGTAGCCAACCAAGTCTCTCAGAAATTGAGCATAAAATGAATTTTCAAACTTTGTGACTAGCACTTTAAGTACAGAGGAAGCCCTCTAGGCTAACAGGTAAATATCAGGTAACAAAGAAGTGAGAAGACCACCACCCCCTCTTATAGCAGAGAGACACACAGCACACTATTCAATGAAACAATTAGGCAACAGAAAAATGAAATGTAGTACTTTTAAAAACTGCAAGTTTGTACTTAACAGAAGACTAAAATACAATACTGCATGTTTGCACTTAACTTCAGCTTCTAATGCACATGATTGTAGTCAACCAAGTCTCTCAGAAATTGAGCATAAAATGAATTCTCAAACTTTGTGGCTAGCACTTAAAGTACTGAGGAAGACCTCTAGGCTAACAGTTAAATATCAGATGACAAAGAAGTGAGAAGAAAACCACCCCCTCTTATAGCAGAGACACACAGCACAGTATTCACTGAAACAATTAGGTAACAGAAAAAAAAGTTTGTACTTAACAGAAGAGTAAAATACAATACTGCAAGTTTGCACTTAACTTCAGCTTCTAATGCATGTGATTGTAGCCAACCATTTCTCTCAGAAATTGAGCATAAAACGAATTCTCAAACTTTGTGGCTAGCACTTAAAGTACAGAGGAAGCCCTCTAGGCTAACAGTTAAATATCAGATAACAACGAAGTGAGAAGACCACCACCCCCCTTATAGCAGAGAGACACACCGCACACTATTCAATGAAACAATTAGGTAACAGAAAAAATGAAATATAGTACTTTTAAAACTGCAAGTCTGTACTTAGCAGAAGACTAAAATACAATACTACAAGTTTGCACTTAACTTCATCTTCTAATACAGGTGATTGTAGCCAACCAAGTCTATCAGAAATTGAGCATAAAATTACTATTGTGGGTAAGTGCAACTTACTCAGCTGTACTTTTCATCCATTATTGTTATTATTATTGTTATTATCATCATCATCATCATCATCATTTATTTATTTTTGTTAACAGGTTAGTTGCACTGCAGTTGTAGCCTGCTTTCAGGAGACTGTAGACCTGATATTCTCTGAGACTCCATCTGTCTGCTGTGTGATTCAGAGCAAGTCATTTAATCACACATTGCTCCAAATGGCTCCCCCTGAAAAAGATGCTTGTCTGCCTAATGAGGTTAATTGTTTAGCAAAACTGAAAAATAAATTAATAAATTAAACAAATAAAATAAAAAGAGCAACTATGTTAGCTGCTTACAGGTACCCAAACTAACTTGCTAATTTGTCAATAGTTTACAAAAACAAGCTGCTTGTTTTGGTATTATGTTAATACGGGAAGATAATGTGTATGAATAATAATGGGGACTGCTATGAGGGAGCAAAAAGAGGACAAGTAAGAGGGAGGATGAGAGGAAAGACAGGAGTGAAATGTGTGCAAAGTAGGAGCAGGAAGCTGAGATAAGATGACACGGGATGCATACTGATGAGGTGGGTAGGGAGTGGCTTAGCCCAAAATATGCAGAGTATGTTATTTGTGGGCAGATACTGGGGACACTGTAGCATAAGAAAACATTTTTGGGACTGGTCCCTTTAAACATTTTTTTTTTTGTTATCTCATTATGGCTAGATAATTACAACACCCCATTTGCTGACAACATCATCATCACAGCAGTGGTCATAGATAGGGAAACCAGCTCCTAACATAATCTGGCAATGTTTTTACAGGGGATTGGGTAAATAGAAGGTGAGATTTAGTATAAACAAGTGTAAAGCTATGACACTGGCAAGGGTAGACAAATAAGGCAGAAATTTTATACTGGTGCCCTCAAAGAAAATGCTGGAATGAAAAAGTGATGTGTCCCCATTTATTGGACCAATATGGGTTTACAGTACAACTAAGCTTTCAGACTAACAGGAGCCCTGATAGGTTTTAACTAAGTAATAGCCAAGTAGACCATTGAAAAACTCAACCTAATCTGCCATTTCTGGTGAGACGCTAATGATGTCACCCAGGAAGGAGACATTCTCCTTATATCCATGGTGAAAATTTGTGCTAGCCCAGTCAGTCATCCAGACTGTTTTTAAAGGTTACTAAGGAGGTACTCTACAAATAAGGGCAGCTTATTTCAGAAACAGGAGTACAATGGATGAGGTATCTGTCACATGACCAGATGTCATTAATGTGGTAGTACGGGTTTAGGTGTCTAAAATGGCCATTTGCTTTAGTACTGCTTCTGTTTACGTGAAGAGGTTCAGAGAGTTCTGGGTCATTCGTAGCATGAAAAGATAAGCAGAACTCATCCCCAAGAGTCTATATGACAATTGGCTTTAAGTCTGTTAGAGTAGCTAAAAGTAATGATACCTGAGATTTTTTGGTGCGGAAACATTGAGGTCTCTCAAGCTGGTTTAAGTGCTTAGCAAGGTACATGCAGAAAGGTGTAGTATATTTAATGATGGGCCTGGTAAAAAAAAAATTAATAAAGCGGGACTATAACTTCTTTGGACCTTGAAGGGATACCACAATAGATAAGCTTGGCAAGGCAGAAGAATTTTCCAATTGCCACAGAGACTTGGTGGTCAGAGAATAGTCTTTTATCAACATGTGTACCCAAGTTCCTGATGACTGTGCCAAACTTAAGTGGAATATTGTCTATATGGTAAGCTTTGATAATATGTTTAATAAAGAAAACTGCTACATTTATTGTTGTTGAAGGTAACCCCATGGTTAATACAGCAAGCATTTGCTTTGGTCCAGGCCTTCCTGGAGAATTTCAGTATCATAATGAGATTTAATAGTACAACCCAGATTGCAGTCATTGGCAGTCTTAGTTAGCCACAGTCCTAACATCAGCTTTCATGTCAGAGAAATATATATCAAAGAGGAGGGCCCAGGACAGAGCCTTATGTGAAAGCAATGGTGGCATTTTCCTTTTCTAGAGCAAATACGTTCAACTTAATGGTATGAGTCCCGTCAGACAGCTGATTGCCTATCCAATGAAGTATTTGATCTGATAGAGTTCATCAAATAATTCAGGCATGGGGGATATAATAAGAGGCTTTGGCAAGGTCCAGATAAGCAGTGTGGACTTATGCACCTTAGCCATGGCCTGAGTAACACTTTAAAGAACATAACCAGACTGAGCAGGCATAATTTGCCTTTTAGAAAGCCTAACCAGTGTTTATATATACATAAGAATATAAGGTCACCTATATGATTGTTTATTAGTTCTTCCATAATAATGTTCTCTAGCCTTGAAAAATAATACTAGGGAGACTAGTAGGCCTGTAATTTCCAGGGTTAGTAGAGGGACTAGCACAACTGCCATTCTCAACACCTGTGGGACAGTGAAGAGATCTAAATTGAAGAGCTGATGGAAGATTTTGCTAGGTGGTACTTTACACTTCTCTGCAGACATCCGAGGATATTGACAGGACCCATGAAAGTAGTATTTTTAAATTTTGGAAAGTGCCAAAAATATATGGTCTAAATTGATCTCATGGGGGAGGAATAGAAGGGTGACTGAGAGGGGAGTGTGAATGGATTGAAGTTGGAAGAGAATTTGCCTACAAGAGTACTAGCAATGTTCTTGGGGTCCAAGAAGGAGGTACCTTTGGAGTTAAGTTCAATACAGAATTGTTGGTTATGTCTAAGCTTCCTAATGCAGCTGAAGAAAGTCTTATGTTTCTCTTATGTATTGGTTGTCCTTGCATTTCCTTATAGTAACATCTGATGTTGCCCAACTGATCACATTAACCTGAGGGATTTGGTTCTGATGCTTGGAATTGACTGGCCTTGTTCTCACAACTCAAGATTCCAAACTTGAGCTCCTTCTACCTCCCTATAATGTTCTGCTCCCCCCATGCTACCTTAGTTGTCAAATGTCCAAAACAAAGGAGAGTAATGAAAACACAACGGAGACTCTATTAAAATGTATAAAAACAAGATAAAATTATGGATAAGCGCTTTTGGCATCAGCCTTCTTTAGATCCATATTAGCTCACACCCCATTGGATGGTATATCATAATGGTGTAACCAATCAAAATAATTTCCTGAGGTGACTTCTCGTCAGGATCAGCTCCAGGGGGGAGTATTTCATTCAGTCCTGGTTCTCGATCAGCCCTTAGATCAGCTAACCATATGGCTTCTTCCAGTTCAGTAAATTCTTTTAAATTCCCCTGTCTAGGGTTAGAATATATTATTTGTAAAGCCATAAAACAGAAACTATGATTATCATGTTGTAATATATGTTTAGACAAAGCATTGGTGGTGACTTTATTCCTGATGTCTCGCAAGTGTGCTTGCATCCTAATTCTAAGTTGACAGTTAGTCTTTCCAATATAAAAACTAGGACACTTCATGCATCTTGCAACATAAATGACATTTTTAGTCCCACGATCAGCAAATGTCTTCAGACTATAGGTTCTATGGGTCACCGGATGTAGAAAACACCCTGACTGGGTGATATAAGGACAAGCTGTACAATGGCCACATCTGAATGTTCTATGTCTCTTGGTTGAAGAACTCTTCAGATCCATATAATTGTCTCTACAGATAAGCTGTTTTAAATTCTTTTTATTCTTGAAGCAGAATTGTGGATGGTCCCCGACTATACGCTTAATAGAGTCATCAGCCGTCAGGATCTTCCAATTATTCCTTACTATATCACATACTTGTTTTACATCCTGACTGTACGTAAGTGTATATCTCATTGTAGGATCTATATCCCTTCTTGCTCCCTTACTATCATACGTCTCATCCCTGTTAAAATATGGCTTCCCTCTATTCTCCCATTGTCGTCATACTTCTAATGCAATATTATCAACCTCTGTGTCTTTATAACCCCTCTCACATAATTGGTTCCTTGTCTTCTGTACATCTTCTTCATACTTTTCATCCTTTGTGTTCAACTTGGAGTTATGGAGAAATTGACTCTTTATCACCTGTGGAAATATATGCCCAGGGTGTATGCTGGAGCGATGTAATAGATTATTCCTCCAACAATGCTTTCTATATACTTTAGACTCTGTGGAACCATCCACATTCTTCTGCAGCGTTACATCTAGTCTATCCGATGTGGGGAACTATTCACATCAAAGTCTAGAAAAGTGGTGGTAAATCTGAGATAATCTACGAACATAAGTAATTGTTGGTCATTTCCATCCCAAAGAAGGAGTATGTTGCCCACAAACCTTCTGTACAACAAAAGATGTTTCTTCCAAACATTGGCTTCATTAAATAGAAAATCCATTTTCCACTGTGCCATCACAATGTTGGAGGAGGAATTGGCATATGATGTGCCCATCGCTGCTCCCCATTTTTGTATATAATATTGATCTCCAAACAAGATGATGTTATTTTCCAGTATGATCTCCAGTAGGGAACATACTTGTGTAATTTCAACATTGTTGTATTCTCCTTGTGTGACGAGAAACCTCCTTACTGAGTCAATCCCAAACACATTGGGAATAACCGTAAATAAACTCCTGACATCCATGGTAACCAACAGCACCTGTTCATGCATGGGGTATGTGTGGCAATACCCAAATAAACACCTCAAAAAATCTTCCGTATCTCTCAAGACAGTAACAGCTTTAACCGGTACTTTTCTTAATTTCTTTACAATGTAAATCAATAGGGGTTCTGTGGCCTAACCACCCCTGACACTATAGGATGCAGAGGAGGATCTACTAGGTTCTTGTGGATTTTGGATAGGCCTTTTATAACTGGTATCACTGGATCTTTAAAGCCACTGGGGATGCACAAGGCAGTGCATTTCTTTGTGCCGTTCCCAAGCCCGGATAAATGGAGAAGGTTGCGTCAGGAAGGGCATCCTGTGTAAAACTTCGCCATATAATTCATGAAGACACCAGTAAATATTTCCATACCGGATCGGTCGAGGTCCGGGTTAACAACGACTGCTACCAGTACTGTTAGCCAACAGGGTGCTGGCGGAAATTGGGCTACTGTTGGCCGAAGGAGGAAAAGAGGCGGAAGGCATGGTCAAAGGCAGGAAGAGAGGAGAAAGGCTAGGACTGTGGTAGTGATGTCAGAACTTTGAATGTTGGCAGTATGACTGGTATAGGGAGAGAGTTAGCTGATATGATGGACAGAAGGAAGGTTGGTATATTATGAGTGCAAGAGACCAGATGGAAGGGGAGTAAGGCTAGGTGTATCGGAGGTGGGTTCAAATTGTTTTATCATGGTGTGGATGGGAGGAGAAATGACGTAGGAGTTATCCTGAAGGAACAGTATGCTAAGAGTGTTTTGGAGGTGAAAAGAGTGTTGGATAGAGTGATGTTTATGAAGCTGGAAATTGATGGTGTAATGATGAATGTTGTTAGTGCATATGCTCCACAGGTTGGGTGTGTGATGGATGAGAAAAAACATTTTGGAGTGAGTTGGATGAAGTGGTGATGACTGTACCCAAGGGTGAGAGAGTGGTGATTGGAGCAGATTTTAATGGGCATGTTGGTGAAGGGAACAGAGGGGATGAGGAAGTGATGGATTGGTATGGTGTTAAACAAAGGAATGCAGAAGGTCAGATGGTAGTGGATTTTGCGAAAAGGATGGACATGGCTGTGGTGAATATGTATTTTAACAAGAGGGAGGAGCATAGGGTGACATACAAGAGTGGAGGAAGATGCACACAGGTGGATTATATCTTTTGTAGGAGGCCAGTTTGAAGGAGATTGGAGACTGTAAAGTGGTGACCGGGGAAAGTGTAGTTAGGCCGCATAGGATGGTGGTTTGTAGGATGACGTTGGTGATCAAGAAGAGGAGGAGGAGTGTCAGGGCAGCACCAAGGATCAAATGGTGGAAATTGAAAAAGGGTAATTGTGAGATGGAGATCAGAGATGAGTTAAGACAGGCACTGGGTGGTAGTGAAGAGTTACCAAATAGCTGGGTAACTACAGCAGAGCTAGTAAGGGCGATGGCTAGAAAGGTGCTTGGTATGACATCTGGACAGACGAAGGACGACAAGGAGACATGGTGGTGGAATGAGGAAGTACAGGAGAGTATACAGAGAAAGAGATTGGCAAAGAAGGAGTGGGATTGTCAGAGAGATGAAGAAAGTAGACAGGAGTACAAGGAGATGAGGGGCATGGCAAAGATAGAGGTGGCGAAGGCTAAGGATAAGGCATATGAAGAGTTGTATGAAGGTTGGACACTAAGGAGGGAGAAAAGGACCTGTAACAATTGGCTAGACAGAGGGACCGAGCTAGGAAAGATGTGCAGCAGGTAAAGGTGATAAAGGATAATAAGGGAAATATACTCACAGGCGAGGAAAGTGTGTTGAGGAGATGGAAAGAGTACTTTGAGGGGTTGATGAATGAAGAGAATGAGAGGGAGAGAAGGTTGGATGATGTGGGGATAGTGAATCATGAAGTACAATGGATTAGCAAGGAGGAAGTAAGGATAGCTATGAAGAGAATGAAGAATGGAAAGGCTGTTGGTCCAGATGACATACCTGTGGAAGCATGGAGGTGTTTAGGTGAAATGGCAGTGGAGTTTTTAACCAGATTGTTTAATGAAATCTTGGAAAGTGAGAGGATACCTGAGGAATGTAGAAAAAGTGTTTTGGTACTGATTTTTAAGAATAAGGGTGATGTGCAGAGCTGTAGTAACTACAGAGGGATTAAACTGATCAGTCACAGCATGAAGTTATGGGAAAGAATAGTGGACGCTAGGTTGAGAAGGGACGTGATGATTAGTGATCAGCAGTATGGTTTCATGCCGGGAAAGAGCACTACAGATGCAATGTTTGCTCTGAGAGTGTTGATGGAGAAGTACAGAGAAGGTCAGAAGGAGTTGCATTGTGTTTTTGTAGACTTAGAGAAAGCATATGACAGGGTGCCTAGAGAGGAGTTGTGGTATTGTATGAGGAAGTCAGGAATGTCAGAGAAGTATGTAAGAGTGGTAGTGTGACACCGGTGAGGTCTGCGGTGGGAGTGACGGATGTGTTTAAGGCGAAGGTGGGGTTACATCAAGGATCAGCTCTGAGCCCTTTCTTGTTTGCAATGGTGATGGACAGGTTGTCAGACGAGATCAGACAGGAGTCTCCGTGGACTATGATGTTTGCAGATGACATTATGATCTGTAGTGAGAGTAGGGAACAGGTGGAGGAGACCCTGGAGAGATGGAGATATGCTCTAGAGAGAAGAGAAATGAAGGTCAGCAGGACTAAGACAGAATATATGTGTGTGAATGAGAGGGAGGATAGAGGAATGGTGAGGATGTAAGGAGAAGAGGTGGTGAAGGTGGATGAGTGTAAGTACTTGGGATCAACAGTTCAGAGTAATGGTGAGTGTGGAAGAGAGGTGAAGAAGAGTACAGGCAGGATGGAGTGGGTGGAGAAGAGTGTCAGGAGTGATTTGTGACAGACTAGCACCAGTAAGCATGAAAGGGAAGGTCTACAAGAGGGTAGTGAGACCAGCTATGTTATATGGGTTGGAGACAGTGGCATTGACAAAAAGGCAGGGATTTGAGCTGGATGTGGCAGAGTTAAAGATGTTAAGATTTGCACTGGGTGTGACGAGGGTGGACAGGATTAGGAATAAGTATATTAGAGGGTCAGCCCAGGTTGGAAGGTTTGGAGACAAAGCCAGAGAGGCAAGATTACATTGGTTTGGACATGTGCTGAGGAGGGATGCTGAGTATATTGGGAAAAAGATGCTAAGGATGAAGCTACTAGGTAACAGGTAAAGAGGAAGGCCTAAGATAAGGTTTATGGATGTGGTGAGAGAGGATATGCAGGTGGTTGGTGTGACAGAGCAAGATGTAGGGGACAGGAAGAAATGGAAACAGATAATCCGCTGTGGCGACCCCTAACGGGAACAGCTGAAAGAAGATGATGATGATGATCACTGGATCTTTAACTTGAAAAAACTCCTATAACTCTGAGGTAATCACGTGTGTGATCATAAGATCATATAAATTACCTTCAATACCACAGACAGCCTTGTCAAGTTCATACCTCTGTATAGGTTTATATGTATTTTCTTCACTCAGTAACTCAAACATTCTCATATTGTACCAGCTTCTATCCATAACCACTGTTGCTCCACCCTTATCTGCTGGCCTGATTACTATATCTTTATTATTCATCAGTTGTTTCAATGCAGTTCTTTCACCTCTACTCACATTTTGAAATCCCTTATGTTTATTATCTTGACATAGCTGGAACACCTCATTCTCACAGATCTTCATAAATGCATCAATCACTGGGTGGAGTAAAGGAACCATTGTACTGGGTTTCTTAAATGCCATATCTGTTAGATCATTACCCATACCCTTTATATCAGGGAATAGTGGTTTTAGTGCCACATTCCTTGCAAAACATTTAATATTGAACACAAATTAATTAACTCTGGATGGTGCCGCTGGTATAAAGGATAGTCCCTTACTTAAAAGATTACTTTCCATCTCATCTAACAGATAGTTTGATAAATTTACTACCAAGTTCATTTTATTGTTTATCAGAGAGGTTACATAGATATTTTCCATTTTTTTCCTTCTGTCCCTGCTCTGTGATCAATCTTTTCTGTGCTGCTCCCTCTGTGTCAACAGAATCGGGAGTTCCGAAAAAAACGTAATTTGTGGAGCTTTATCCGTAGGCCGAGCTCCTGTTGGCCACCTACTAGTACAAGCTTATACATCATTAATTTCATTAGAGGCATGTCTTGTGTTTAAATTGCCTTCATTACCATTCCCCATCTCTTTTACATGGACTGTCTTACTTACCAATTTATTATTATCACTTCTCTGACCTTGTGTGTCACTCCCCTTTTTTCTCCCTCTTGATTCACATCATTATCTCTCGATATATTAGTTGCAGTATGCCCATCCTGTTTATTATATGTATCCTCCTTCAGCCATTCAAAAATATGTAGTTATTTAAAATCATTATAATCGTGAGTTAACTTCTTGATCTTCAGGTTCTTCAGTATCTCATCATACAACTTTGGCGCATGCTGCAGATCTGAAAAATTATTCAAAATTGAATCAGGAAGATCCGCCCTCCTTTGTTTTGGACTTTTGGATTTACTTTTACAGAGAGTGTTTACTGATTAGACTTGGCTTTTGTTTCCTACCTTAGATCTCATTTGCCACGCTTGCTGGTCAGCAGCAAGTTCTGCTTGAGCTTCTCCTCACAACGGTTTTGGTAGGCTTTTTTCTCTACTTTTTGCGTGTTCACAGAGATCTCCCTGTCCCCCATCCTTGGCTTCATCTAGGTCTTCCTGAAGCCTGTCTTCTAGGGATGTGAGTAAGCTCATGAGGCAGTTTCTCCAGACACACATCCAGCTGGGGCTTTTGTCTGCCCTGTCCACTTCCAGATCTGTGAGGCTCTCCCCGTTCCAGCCTGTTGCTCCTTCTCTGATTTGTCCTTTGGTTTCGGAGTCGTTGGTTCCATTGGGTCCCGGTACCAGGTTGTTGGAGTCTATAGAAATTTCTTCTTCGTCTCTGGCATTCTCACCAACTTGCTTGGCTCCATCTGCTTTGGTTCCGAGCATGTCTCAAAACAAGAGCATTGAGGTCAGTTCTGGAGAGGTGATCTCGACTTCGATGTTCGCGGAGCTGTTTTTTCCCCTCTGGGCCTCGACCTTTGACAGCTCTGCTCCAACTCTCCCCTGGGAGCGGGAAGCCTGTCTGTGCCGGGAGGTGTCTGATGCAGTGGCTTAGGCCCCGATGAGACAGCTCCAGGTTGCATTTGAGGTAGTGGAGAGGGTCTGCTCTGCTCCCAAGAAACCCTCAGCAGCCAACAGCTACCATAATGGAACTTCCCCTGTCCCAATCTGGAACTGTGTCTGAGACCTATGAGCTACCACATGGACAGCCAGTCCTAAAAAGCCGCCATACTGTTCCTTCAGTGGGCCCCCAAATTTCTTCCGATACCTCTCTGGTGCACCCCAGAGGAGGTTCCTTGGAAGAGACCGTGTTAAAGGACACACGTGGATTCCTCTACAGAACAGATACCAACTTCGAGGAAGATGAAGAGTCATCTAGATCTCCACCCAATGTGGTCACCTTTGGTAACATTCTTCAAATCCTTCACCAGAAGGGTGGATGGTCCTCCCAAACCCCTTCCTCAGAGGATTCGGTGTTGTTGGACGCTTTCGGGTCCAGCCCATCTGCCACCTGGGTGCCCCCCCCCGGCAGACCTGCTGATCTAGCTGGCGCTGTCGAGGGCTTAGAAGGAGCCAGATACAGTAGAACCTGTCTCCAAGCGTGCTGATAAAATTTTGAGTGCCCCAAGTGACAAACAGATTTGGTCCATGGAAATCCCGGTAGATGCCTTGGTTGTGGCGGCAGCCACCGAGAAAGATCTCGCTCAGGATAGCCTTTCTGTCCACCCCTGAATAGAGAATTCCAGGGTCTGGACAGATTTGGTAAGAGGGTCTATGCCTCATCTACCTTTGCTCTTGGGTGTTGAACTACCTCAGTCATTTTACCTGGCTACAAAGGGACTTAGTTAATAAACTTTCTAGTTCTGTCCCTGTGTCCGTACCTTCTGAGGAGCAGGACTCTGTTTCCTCTAGGTTGGCCACCCTACATTCCCTGGATAATGCGTCCATGAGGCTTATCTCGCACACTGTGGGGAGGACAAGTCAAGGGAGGCTGGTTCAAGCATTGCCATTAGGCATCATGCCTGGATGAGGTTGCATGATTTTGTGGAGCCTTTCAAACAGTCTTTCTTTAATGCCCCTTTTGATGGCTCCATCTTGTTTGGGCCTACAGTACATGACATCTTGACCCAGAGTGAGAAAGATGGTAAGACCCTGTCTGCCATTGGGATCCATTTTTCTACTCCACAATGGACCTTTTCTAGGAACCAGCATGGCAGTAGGAAAATGTTGTTTCAGAAGTTGCAAGGCCCTTTCCAGGACACTCAGGGAGACTTTTCCCCCTGAGGCAGAGGGTTGGGAGGGTGGCCTAATGGTTAAGGTGTTTGCCTTACAAACACAAGGTGCAGGGTTTGAGTTTCACAAGGGATAATTGGCTAGGCTTAAAATGGCTCACAAGGGCAGTTAGCTTAGTACTAATCTATGAACCTATGAATCTAATCTATGAACCTATATAGTCAGAAAGGTAGATGCTGTGCACATGGCCAAGGGTTTCTGCAAAATCAAGGATTGTGAGAACCTGCCAAAGACAAACATTTCCAGCGGTCCTGAAGGGTTTCCTCACTGCTCTCTTCTGGAAGCAGTCAGGGGATGATTTTCCTTATACCCAGAAGCCTGGGAGGCCATCACAAATGACAAATGGGTGCTAAGGATCGTATCCAGAGGATACTCCATTCCCTTTTCCAACATTCCCGAACAAAAATCTCACCTCACCGATATTCCACCCAGTCAGAGGGAGGATGCTGCCCAGGAAATAAGAAAGTTGTTAAAGAAAAGAGTCATCCAAGAGCCCCCCCCCCCCAATCAGATCAGATCAAGCGTTTACTCCGGATTCTCCCCAGAGGACAGTAAAATCCTCTAAGAAGGCCTTTGCAAACAAATAACTGATGTCAAAATCATGGATTAAAACGAAATGCTAAGAAATGTATAATCATATCCTTTGGCAAGTATATCTATCACATTGACAGCACACCCATGGAAGGTGATCCCATAGTCAGGGATCTGCAAACCTAAATCAGCCACAAACTGTCTTTTGATTAACATATATGCACTGTTGTAAGGAAGTCAAACTTCAGTGCACACTGTACATCTAAAGCATTTCGTCCAGTTCATAGATGTAATCATTTCACTATACTTTGCTCTCATCAAACCAGTCATTGAATATAATGTAACATGATTGCAAAAACTATGGGGACCATCTCAAGACCTTGTCCCCCTTCTTGGTATCATACAGGCTACTAACAGGCAACCTCTTCCTCACATATAGAGCCTTGACAGACCTTATCCTGTCCATTCCAGATGCACAAGTCCAATGTTAGCATGAACACCTAATCAAGCTCAGTCTCTTTTTCTACATAAATTGAATGTGTTGGAGGGATAGGCATGTATCAAGGAAAATAAGTCTTACATGGAACAGTTTTCCACTCCATATAAAGTGAAGTACTTCTCTTACTCTGTTCAAACATAATTTGGATTAATGGATAGAAAACTGCAAACTGACTACCAGTTTATCATCCATGTCCCACATGGATAGGGGCAACAAGCAAATATCCCAAAATATCCTTGTTCTGTCCACCTCTAATTTAATTGTATGCAAAATCGGGGATGAAAAGCTACTATGGGAATGTAAGGCTAGGTTTCCCAATAGCCTCACAGATCAATAGCTTAGTGAGTATCTATGAACCTGTGAATCTATAAGAATGTCTTGAAAGTCTCTGTGTTGTGTGGCATATCTGAAAGATCTGAGAGGTGGCTGCCGTACAGGATTAATATATGTTCAGTGCTGTCTCCCATGCAGCACTTGCTACAACGTAAGTATTATCTTGGAGTTGGTTATATAAGATCAGGAGGATGGAGGGGTCACACCTAAGTTAGGAATTTTTTTTGTGTGTTTGTATGTTTTAAATTATGTGGGTATGTTAACTTGATGACATTTTGCATAGTGTGTGGGCTAGTTTGTGTAGATGTGGGTTGTGTGTGTGTGTTTCTGTATGTCATGTGGAAGGATAGGTGCATGTGCATGTCCTTATGTGTTCAGCTGTTTTTAATCTCAGTTATTGGACTGGTCAAAATCTGTGCTTTGTCATTTTTTTTCCCCTAGTTAGTCCACAACTAGTCTGCTGTTGAGGTTACCATATAGTGTATTGTCCAAGGCCAGCAGAATGCTGTTATTGCCACCTATGTGTGCTCTGAATATTTATGTCTCCCTCCCATTGTAAAGAACAGTACGAGGCCCCATAGGATCATAGGAAGTTACTAGCTATTGGCCCTGAGGCCCTTATAAGCCTAACCAAGAGTTTAGCCCTTGTTTAGACAGGTCAGCACCCAAAGCCCCTGTTCAGCAGTGACATGGGTGGAATCCCAGGGGTGTATTTTCTGTTTCCCATTCAGTTATCCAGGTTGCTCTCGAAAAGGGACAATGAGGTACTCTGCTTGACATGGAGAGGGAGTCTATTCCACAGCTGAGGGAGTCTGTGGGACACAAATCTGTCCCACCAACAAGTTCTGTTGATGTCACAGACCAGGTTGAGGTTGCGTGTGCGGGTTACTCGAGTGGAGCTTGACTTGTGGATATACAGTAGTCCCATCAAGGCAAGGTCTGAGATTGCTTAGTATGCCAGACAGAGGTCACCTCTGAGGGGTCTGTATGAAGCTGAGTAGAGGGACAGGGCTTTTAGCCTGTCTGTGTAGGGTAGATACTTGAGGCCCTGGATTCTTCTGGTGAGGAACCTCTGTGGTCTCTCCAGCTGCTGCATGTGTTTTGCGAGGTACATGCCAAATGTAAATGGCCTTATAAGGGAAGAATACAGGGATGTTATGACCTTCTTGTCCCTGAATGAAATACCCTTACTTATGAGGTGTGCCATACAGAAAGCTTTCCGTGCTATGGAAGCAACATGGTGGTCAAACGTCAGGTTGCTATCAACCTGGGTGCCCAAGTCCCTCATGACTGATTGCGTGCTTAGGACATTGTTATTAATGTGATAATTTATGGGGGCATCACTCTCATTCAGCTTGCGGCCATGTTTCTGCCAGCAGATATTTGTTCGGGTGAGATCCTCTTGGAGGATGTCCACATCACTAGGGGAATTGATGACAGCACCCAGCTTGTAGTCATCTGCACAGTTGGTCAGCCATAGCCCACTGGTTTTGGGCTGCACCTCAGAAAAGTATATCCCAAATAACAGAGGCCCCAAGACAGATCCCTGGGGTACGCCGCTCGTTACGGGTCTACTGCTTGAGGTGGCTTCCCCAATTTTGATTAGGTGGGTAGTATCAGTGAGCCAGTTTGCTACCCATCTGATAACATTTGGATTGATACCTAGTTGAGAGAGTTTGTCTACTATGCCCGAGTGGGGAATAGTGTTGAAGGCCTTGGCCAGGTCAAGGTAGGTGGTGTGCACTGTCTTCCCTTTGTCTATGGCTTTTGACTGTCTCAAAGAAGTCAACCAGATTTAACAGACATGACCTCCCCATGATAAAGCCAAACTGTCTGGGTTTAAGTGTTTGGAGGTTGCCAATGTCCCTGTTAATGAGGTCCATGATAGTCCATTCCATGGCCTTGCAGATCAGGCTAGTTAGGCTGATGGGTCTATAGTTTCCCAGATCGATGGATGTTCCACCTTTGTGCAAAGGGGTGACAGTGGCTGTCCTCCATCATCAGACATGCTTAGCCTATTTCAAGACAGACAACAAACTAGAGAGTGCAGCACAAGGTAATCAGCATGTTAAGGAGAACTGGAGACATGGAATACGAAGAAAGATTGAGAACACTGGGACTATATACTGTGGAGAACAAGGAAATGGAACATTAGATGAATATACCACAACCGGAAGGTAGGTGCTATTGAACTGAAGGTGAAAGTGGAGATCAAAGCTGGTACAGGGATGTTAAATGTAGGCGGAGGAAGATTTGGGAACTACATCAGGAAATATTACCTTGTTGAACATGGTAGAGCCTGGCACTGGTACCCAAAGCACATGTAAAAAAAAAAAGGAAGAAGAAAAGGAGGAGTCTAACTGCAATGGGCAAATGCAGCCAATTTACAATTGTAACCAGACAGATCTGGTGGGCCAAAGGTCTTCTGTTTGCATCAGTGCATGTTCATGCATGCACATTTATTTTTTGTCTGAGTGTGTAAGCGTGTAGGGGGGATCAGCAGAATATGAGTTAGAACCTTGCTTTTTGAAGTCAGCATGTATGTGGCACAGCGGGTTAAATCTAATAACTTCCATTAAGCATCCTGCTGCAGTCCTAGGTTTAATTCATTCAGTTGTCACTTGCATTCTGAGAGGCCCTCAGCATGTCACATAACTAGACAGTGTTCTCAAGACATATCTGAAGAGAGACACTTGTACCTAGTGGCCTTATCAGTTAAGGAGGCACATGCTATTGCAATTGTATGGGCACTATCTGTGGCAATGCCAGACTGCATAGCTACCTGTATGCCATAATAACTAGAATTATATAGTTGAAGTATGACTCCAAGTATGCATTACTTTCACATTTGTGATTTCTAATGCCTACGAGCATACTAGAAATGACTGATGCCTTCACTTAAATTGAATGTTCATTTCCAGCAATTTATCACTATGTCATTTTCTTCTTCTACTGTTTAAGATTCTAGTGTTTATTTGCATTTCTTCAATTATTTAGCCCTCAGTCCAAAGGGTCATTGGCAATATGACCACGACACACTCCGTGGCATAATGTAAGTGGTTCATCAGTGCAGCATCAATGCATGTTAACATAAAACTAGACACCTGTCTTGCTTTCCACAGAGGCAGCAGGAGTGCATTGCTGTCATGTTGCCCATGACCTATTGGACCATGGGCTTACAGCTGTATTACATGTGCCTTAGCTTTCTCCACACTTATTCATTAGCTTGTATCATGCACTTGACCTGCTGTACAGTTTAAGTTAGTAAAATAACAGCTTCCAGACTTATTGAAGTTCTTGTGCAACAAAAAATTAGTGCGATCTATTCTCTGCAAATATTGGAGATAGTGCAAACCATTAACATATCACTGTGCTGACAGCCCTGGAAGTGTTTTATAGTAAAGGGACTGCAATCTGGAAAAGTTATGAAAATCCCTTTCTACGCAAAATGTGCCCCAGGTTACCCACACAGCAATTGCTAAGCTGGATAGAAAGGTTTTGGCTTGGTGAAGTATTAGGTGCTTGGTGCTGTCCATCAGATTATCACTCCTTGTAGTTCCCTCGGGAAGCAGTACTTGAGGTAGAAACACATATTCACTATTCCTATCATTATCTGCAGTCACAGAATGCCAGTTTCTTGTCTCCATGCATTATTCTGCATGCTGTCGCAGCAGTGTCTGCGTAAGATGATCTTACTGCCTGGTATTTGACAAGGATGACGAATAGCATACAAGAAGCAGTAAGTAGGACAAACTAGGAAAAATAAAACTCAATATTCAGAGGTTGCCAGGGTGATGTGGGATGCCCTTTCTCTCTAGTGTTGTTGGTGAAAGGATTGCCTTATGACTGCAGTCTTTTGTTATAAGTTTTTATTGACGCAGATAGTGAATATTTATCATGGATAGCCAGGTTGTCTTCCTTGAAAGCAGAAGAAAAGTATCAGAGCACTTATTTCAAAAAAGTAAAGGATTTGAGCATGCTGTACACATGCTGATTTGTCTTTATTCAGGTAGGACTTCTTTTGCACGAACAGTTCAGAAGTCCATGGTGCCACTCTTACCCAAACTACCAAACCCATTTTCCATTTTGAATAAATTTTTGCTGGTGACTGTTCAAGTCTTAGACATTTTTAAACTACTGTCTTTAAGAAGTAGGGATTAACAATGAAAGAAACAAGGATTAACAATGGAAACTGCAGACATTAAAAATATGCAGCTAATGTATTAAAACAGGCACTGCTGAATAATTGTGTTAAATATGGTGCCACGAGTACCGATTATCACTGAAGGTCATACTGAGGGGCACTAATGTCACTGACTAGACAGGTTAAATGCTTGCTAAGCTAGGCCCATTAATGGAGGTTTCAAAAACTTCCTTTTAAAGGTACTGGCTTCCTTCCAGTAGGCTCTCAGGAGTGTTTCATCACAGAAAAAATAGATAAATACAGTTAGGGGATGAGAAGAAAGAAGTGGTAACCTAAGTAACATCATTAAAGCATAATAAGAGACAGTAATGCTAGTGTTTCCGGAAAGGTGTCTGCTCCATCCAGATCTGAATCCAGGCCAGTCACTTACTGAACATTACTGTAAAAGATCATCACATGCAGCACATTTTGCCAAGGTTTGCACAACTAGTCGTCTGTGAGAATGCACATTTTCAGTCCTTTTAAATGTAAATTTTTGGTCCCCATCTGCTTGAACACATTTGTTTTGTTATTCTTTTTCTGTATATGTTACAGCAAGACCGATGCACGTACACACAAGCACATACTTTTATTTCAGCCTGTCCATACGATGCTCTAAATGATAAATTTGCCTTGTAGGTGTCACCATACCTCACAACCTCTTAACAAAAAATTCTGAACAAAGCCAAAAATAATGTTGGGGGGGGGTTTCAAATAACTAAAATCAAGGAGAGATGTTAAATATTGCCCTTATAAAATTAGAAAGGTGCTAGAATGGCAGGTTTTGTATTAGCATGCATTTTTCTGAAGGAAATGAAGTCTGAAACTGAAATTTCTGTCAGTATTTGGTGACGTCAGCCCTCAATGATTTGCCAGAAAACCACATTCTTTTGAGAAACAGACCAAAAATGTGAGGCAGAAATTATCAGTATATTCTGTGAAATTCTGCACAGTTGAGAGGTATTAGTGGTGACAGCTGATCAAGCATTTCTTTAGCTGATGCTGGCTTGTTGTGAGTTTAATAACATCCTTCCCCTGTGAATTAGCTTCCCAGGCCACCTCTTATGTCTTTATTAGAGTTTGTAGCAGCTGTAAAGCCTTGCTGACTTGCCTTCTGTGAACCAGAGCACTGCACCGAGAATCAGCTTTATGACACAGAGTTGTCTGAGATAGCTTTATATGTTATTTATATATGACATGTTGAAGTTTCCTTTGTGTTACAAATGACACTGGTTGAAACTGACATTCCATCTTGGATCATTGCATCTGCTTGACTGTGAAATGAAAAACTAAATCACTGTAGATCATGATTTCCATTCAAATGTTTAATTGTATCTGCTTGCCTGAAACAGAGTAAGCTAAGGTAGAATAGTATTTATTTGGCAAAAGCAGACCAAGAAAAATGGCATGTGTTATGCTAAAACAATATATTTATTTGTGGACAGAAAGACTGTATGGGACCTTGTTCAACTGTCACCCACAAGCAAGATTGAGGGGGATGCACGAGATACCCATTACTTTGGATACAAAAGATTACATGTAGCTTTAACTTTCTTAGCTGCAGGGACCTTTTCAGCAACCTACTGTGGAGATGTTAGGAATATTGCAAGCCTCAGACTTACAAATTCTGACCCAGTTCCTCAACATTATGCTGCAACACAGGGAGAAGCATATTTGGTTCCCAAGGGCAACAGAGGAGAAAACAACCATCATTCAGGCATTTATGACATTGCCCACTTCCCTAAGGTCCTGGGAGTCACTGATTATCCACTTACTGCTATCAAGTCTCCACTTAATACAGAGAGACTACGATACATCAACAGGAAGGACTTCCACACCCTTAGTTACCACATAGTCTGTTTAGCACAAGACATTATCTGTAATGAGTCTGTGCACTACCCGGCTATTCTCATAGCTCTCACATCTGCCAGACATCTGACCTGTACCAAAGGCTCCTGCAAAGAGACTTGCCACAGTGTCATGTAGTTAGTAGGTGCACACTTAGGCTAGATAGTCAGATCTATAAATACAGGTGTCATGCAAGCAGGGAGCATGCCAATTTTAATATGTTGTTTGTCATGTACTGCAGGTAATACTGGGAAATCGCTAAGGCCTCAGTTGATGGCTGTCTACCTGCAGACCCCAGACAGTTTAGGAAATGGTCTATAAAACAGCACATTCTGAAACATGTAAAATGTAGTATAGCTGGTTTGCAGCCTACTATTGGATGCTGCCATTGCCTACCTGCTTCAGCAGGGACACTGCAACACAATCCTGAAAACAGTAACCACAATTTAATTGTAGACACAATGCTTGATGACATAGCATTGCACAGATAGTTAGAATAGCAGGTTAGTATCTTGGCAGGACCTTCTACACCAGTTATCCCTGCAGTGGAAGGATAGGGTGGAGAGTCAGGTGAAGAAGACTGAGCAGCAGCTGAGGCAGAGGTGGGCACAATGCATTGCAGCACTGGTAAAAAGACACCATCTGGCCTACAGTTGTAGCCCATGACACAAAAAACAGAACAAAGTCATGTATGCATCATTATATCCAGGCTATGCAGGACAATGCATGAACTGGCCATGCTGTGTATCAGACATCACCATACCTGCACAAGTTAGGTGGTAATCAGGGCATAGTCATCATTACAGGCAGAGTGACAAATAATTGCAGCACTATGAGATGGGAAAGGCTCATGATAGTGGTTGGGGGGACACATTAAAAAGTGACTTCAGAACGATGAGCTTGGTTAGGTTCATAGAAGTGTTTAGCAGGACAGTGAATGGTGCTATGAAATGAGGGAAGGTGATGGGAAGTGAATAAGGTAACAGCATAATCTGGGACTTTGCTGGGAGTTGTGAAGCATGTCCTCCAGTAATGAGGTCATCTTGTCATGACAGTTTGCTGTGTTGGGTGTTGATGTGACCCAGTAGAGGGTCCATCCTGACAAGCTGCACTGTGAACTAATCACAGTGAGTGTCATTGCCTACAAAGTTCTCATTAACCATATGCAGGGGTGGCAGCCTGTGTAGGCAACAAGGAAAAAATAAAAAAAAATATATGTGATTGTGTGTGTGTACAGCCTGATGAGTTGTTTGAGGTGTTGAACCAGTGGAATGCCACTGAGCATGACCTTTACCACATCCATAACTATGCATGGCAAGTGACAGTGAGACTATGTTTCCAAACATCTCAACAGTCTGACTTTCCGACAGTTGATGTGTAACCACTTTGCATCCTGACACTCCCATGGGCACAGAAAACACGGTTGTGGGATGTAGACATAGCCGGCCTTAGGCATAGGCCAACTAGGTGGCTGCCTAGGGCGCCGCTCTACTAGGGCCAGTATTTATTTGGTGTAGGTAGACCAGGATGAGGGCACCGGATGTTGTGCTGGGGGCGCCATGGAGCCCTTTTGCCTCGGGCACCAGTTGACCTAAGGCCACTCTTGGATGTAGATTAGAAGGTAGTCCAATGTATCTTATAGGGGCACAAGTAAAGAAAACATTTACCTCCAATGACCTCAACAGTGCTATTTACTTCTTGTCCCAGTATTTTCTGTCACAGTGCTTTCCCTGCATGTTGGCTCAGAATCCATAGTACATGCTAACCATTCACATCGTAGTATGGGTAGCAGTCAGTTTTGCCTGTATCACTGACCTGCACATCCACTGTAAATGCCAAATGTTTCATCCAGTTTACAGATGGCCTGAAAAATATGGCAGTGTTTCCTCCCTTATGTGTCTATTGCTTGTTAGTGGTATTCACACCTCAAAGGTGGTGCATAAGTCAGATGCTGTATATATAGTGGCTTGCAAGGGGTTCTGAGGTAAAATCTGTCTGTCATGCCCTGGTGAGGTGTGTGTTTAACCTGTACCTCTAAAAGGGCCTCTTTTATGGTAGATGTTGCCATAATTTCTAGCCACATGTGTCCTGCTGACGTCAGTCCTATATTATCCTGATGTGTTGGACCCTCCTGCAGTGGAGCCTGTGAACAGTGGTGGATTATAATGGGGCAATTTGGGCAGCTACCTGGGGCCCATGACTTCAGGGGAAACTACATTGAGACAAGTCTTCTCCTAATTAGACCCATTATAGAATACAATACCCCGTTTGGTATGTACCTCTCAAGACATCTGCAACAACTAGAAAGGCCACAGAAATACCTCACTAAAAGAATCACAGGCCTAAAGCAGATGCCCTATGCTGACCGTCTAAAAAAACTCCAGCTATACTCTGTCGCATATCGTCTACTCAGAGGTGATCTCTACTTAACATACAAGGGCATGTCAAACCCAGAGCTGTTGGGCATGCTACACTTAAAGAAATCCCAATCCCTCAGAGCCACAAGCTCCAGGGATCTAAACCTTGTGATCACAATGAACAAAACATGCTGGAGGGATAGGTTCCTGACCCAGAGACTCCCCAGACTCTGGAATAGACTGCCCATACATGTCAAGCAGAATGCCTCTTTGACCTTCTTTAAAAGGAACCTTGACGATTAGATGGGAGATAGGAAATTCACCCCGGAGATCACGTCAGTCACCCTGCTAGACAGGGGTCTAGGGAGGTAAATATTGTGGGAAGAAATAGCCAGGGAATTGTTATGGCTAGGCTTGTATAGGTCCTAGGGCCGATAGCCTAGTACCAACCTATGAACCTATAATTTAAAATGTTGTTACATTTATTTCAGTTAGTTTCTGTTCTGAATGTAACAGTTGTTAGATTTGTAATTATTTTGAAGGTATTTAAAAGCCACCATGAGCACTTGTTCATACTTGGGTTGCTGAATCTGTTTTGCACATATTTAGTACATGATCCCAAGTTGTGACGGTCAGATTCAGAGACACCAGGAGCAGACCAATACTTCCCAGGAGTTTTAACTGATGGCAGCAGGAAATTGGGAATATGAGAATGATTTCAGTCAATTAAATAAAAACTGATTTTGCAAATATCATTGATTTTCTTTAAAATGTGTATATTTTCTGGCAAAGCATTGAGGATCGCAGATGATAAATAATGATGGCGCTTTAAATTATAAAATTTGAGTTTCTCTGGCAAAGCATTGATGATTAGAACAAGTAAATAATGATAGATCTACTGTTTTCCAATAAATAATGACATAGCAATTGTTTTAGTTATTTAAAAAAAACACAAGTGGTGCTATTTATGTGTGCATGCATGCATGGTGCATTTTTATTTTCATTATGATTCTGGCTATATCATTTAAAGCCTTACCTCTTATCTGAACCTGGTTTTGCCTCATATTTGTTCCAGTTCCTTGTAAATCTTATTTTCTGAGCAATGCAGTCAGTCCATGGTACCAGATATTAGAGTTACATACATCTTATTGTGCTGAAAATACATGCTGATGCAAAACCTGTTGTTTTATTTGTTCTTTCACATGAATTAGAACAATATTTATTTATTTATTAATTTCCAGTTTGATTACTGGGGAAGTCCACTGGGCCCAAATGTGCCCATTTTCAGTGGAGGCCTAGGGAGAAAAGCTCCATAATACATAATACAGTAAAGATACAAAAGTATAAAAGATTCAGTATATAGTGCAGTTTACAAATATGTACATTCATTATCAAGCATGAGCAACAAAGTTCATTGTGATAGATCTTAAGGGTTGTACTGTACAGATTCATTTAAACGTACATTCTTACATTCGAAGTATGGAAACACTTTACATACATTCATTTAAAGTAAGAGGCTATTTACAGTATTTAAAAACAATGCCCCTGATTTTTGGACTTTGTCTTGAATTATTGAACAAAGAAGTAGAAACGTGTAGGAGTATCAAATGATATTATGGGATGCTGTATTAACACCTGTGGCTTGCAGTCTGTGGCCATCACAGCCTAATAATTTCATGCAGTGTATAACTATATCCAAAGAAGGCTGAAACACAGGTGTTATTGCCTATTATGGTTAGATGAGGTGTACACAGCAAATGGCTATCTGTAACTACAGGGTGAGGGGTGAGTGCTGTTTGTTGATAAAACTAAATGTCCTGTTCTGACTTGCTTAGTTTAATCATTCTGGTCTGGCTTTGCAGGACTGGTGTGCATTTGTGTGACATAAAATGGTATACTTGTGACATTGTCTGAAAGATGAAGTTAAATAGCTTACAACTGTCCCTGATTTCTGAGAATACTCCTGCCTTTGCCTCATATTCTGGTCTGATCCTCAGAAATGTTGTTTTTTTTCCAGCACATCATTAAGGATTGCAGTCACTAAATAATGACAAACTTTTAAATTTCAGAATTTGTATCTTTCAGAAAATTCATTATAATACAAAAACTATTATTCCAATGACTTTCTAAGTACTTAAAAGCAATATTTAAAATATGTCCCTTATTTTAGACCTTTGTCCCTCAGTACTTTTTTGGCTTTATATCTGAAACTTGCACTTAAAGATTGAGGAGTATTTTTTATCAATATCAGGTGAAGTCTAGACACTAAAGTGGCTATAACTGCTGGATGGGTGTGGAGACTGTCTTTGGATGAAAGTAACTTGCCATCTTGTTGTTTGTTCAGTTAATCATTTGACTTTGCAGAATTGGTTATCATTTGTGTAAAATAAGTTGGAGTACTTGTGACTACTGTTTGTGTAAAAGCTGAAATTACATAGCTACCAGAAAAGACTGGAAGCACCAAATCTTTTTTCAGTATTTTATGGATTCCTGAAGTGAGATCTGTGCCTTGCCTTCAATGCCATTAGAGACCCAGTGTTCCTGGATCTCTTGCATTACTACAAATCAATCTGTCTCATTAACACCAGCAGATAAATTAAACATGGGAGAGAGAAATAGGCTCATCATACAGTTCCTCCCCCATGTCTGGAATAGACTACCCCTCAAATTAAGTAGTGTAGTACATTATCCTTTTCAGATGGGACCTGGATGATTGTACCCTAAGCATGACCAACCTGGCTATCATCAAGAGTGGGAGGTACAGTGTAAGGGTGGGTACTGACATGGCATTCAATTGCCTTGAATATCCTGTGATCCCATGATAGCTGTGAATTGTCCCTGATTTCACAGAATGCCCCCTGATTTTGTAAAATAACAATAAACTGGAATAATTATAAAAACAGCAAATGCATTATTTGCTTACTCCTTTGAAGGCTCTGCCAAGGTACCAGATGTTTTTAATAAAGTTATTTAGTGACATGTTGCCAGCCTTCATTGTTTTTATAAATGCTCCTGATTTTGCCTTCTGTTTGGGTTTGTTCCACATAAAATGTGTGGTTTGGTGGCAATCCATTGAAGTCTGCAAAAGGAGGATGGAATGGGGTGAGATGATCTAATATTGTATTGTGAGAACCTGACTGAGACTGATAGAGAAACATGGAGAAGATTCCATATTAAGAAGTGTGAACAAGAGAGACCGAAATAGTAAGTCTGCTCTCTGAAGGATGGGAAATCATTTAGCCTTTGAAAGGAGATGACAGTGATACTTGCAAAATAGGGAAGGGGAAAATGAAACAGCAGATCCTGTTAGATGTTACCTGGAAGGAATAAACATTTTTCATAGAGGCAGTGGAACTGAGGGAGAGCTTGAACTTCAGCTGCACTAAAATTTTGTTGTTGTTGTTGTATGGTACTAATCCTACCCCCACTCTTACTGCTCACCCATTTCACTTCTTTTCCCCTTCACATCAACACAACAAACATCCGTTGTCATGCCACCAACTATGATGTACTCTCTAATAGCTCAACTCAGTGACTTTACTCCATTAATACATTCCAGACTATAACCAGTCTCTTCTCTATTACCTCTATCCATGTTTTCATTACATTCTGCACCTTTATAAGCATGATGATCTGAAACTAGGTGAAAAACAAAATAAAATGTCCCACCACCATCATCACTCTCCACAACACCTAACACTAAGTGGAAATATACTCCCCCAACTCAGGCCCTACAGACCACCAGCATTCACAACAAACAAAATTCCCCATCATGCAAACACAACTACTTTTGCTCCTCAAAAATCCTTCTATCTACACATCTTTCACATTAACATAAAACGTATCTGCAACAAACTAACTGAATTCCACACATGGGTAGGTTTATACTCCCCATATATAGCTAAACATATAGAAATGTGGCTAAAACCAGACATAAAACACAACAAAAACCTTCCCCAAACTATAATATTTGTAAGAGTAGACAGAATACATAAAAGAGCAGGAGGAGTTAAATATCATTTATAAAAATAATCTTCAGCTAAGTTTCTCTACATGCAAACCTCCATGTTTCAGTAAAGCTGAAATCATCATCACTTCCCTCAGAATAAATCCTCAGGAGTCCATAAACATAATAGGCATTTATATCTCCCCCCCAAGGTAAAAACATCAACACAGCAGAGTAATTTTTCAACAGGGCAGCATCAAATCTACCACAAGAAAAAAAAAATAATACTTGTAGAT
The DNA here is from genome assembly GCF_019279795.1 of Protopterus annectens. NCBI lineage: Eukaryota > Metazoa > Chordata > Ceratodontiformes > Protopteridae > Protopterus > Protopterus annectens. The sequence goes on from NC_056728.1 coordinate 278,994,141, forward strand.
TTAATTAGTCTCCTCAAACAACCCTGCTGACTCTATAAACCTATATGCCTCTCTCAGCTGATAATCAATCCTAGCCATTTCTCTACCAAAAATAGTAGAGGAACAAATCTTGACTGGATTTTAACCTCTGCATCAGATTCATTTGCTTTCTGTTGTTACTCTGGCAGACTCACTAAATGAACACCTCACCATAAGACAGCAAGCAAATCTATACACACAATAACATCATATAAAATCAGTTCACAATCTATCCCACTCCAACAAAGAATGTTTTATCTGAACCCTAAAAGTAGTAAATTGGAATAACCTCAAAGATATTCTTTTAGACAATACAGTATCTGAGTTCAATAACATATTTTTTAAACATCTTAAATAAACTTGCTCCACTGAGAACCAAAATAGTTAAACACATCTCTGCCGTGCGATTATGTAAAATACAAAATAAATAATGAAGCAGAGATAAAGCTTGGAAAACCTGATCCATAAGTAAGACCCAAAGTAACTATTAAACCTACAGAGAACCCAGAAACCATGCTAAGTACTGTATGAGATCAGACAAAAAATACTTCTCAAATTTCCTAACATCAGCCCATTGCAACTCAGAAAAACATTGTGGTCCTTAATAAACCTAACATTAAAACCTGGATGCTCTATCCCCATAGCAAACAAAAATAGTGACCCAAAATATATTGCCATCTATTTAAACAACACTTCATTAATTCAGTTTCTGTGTTAGTTAGCAACTTAGGCACACCAATTTCTCACAGTTCAGCTTAGACTGTCAACCACCATCATATTTTTTTTCTCTCAGACTTGTCCCCAGTGTAATCATTAAAAGACTTCCCCAGAAATTAAAACCCACCTCTCTAGCACCAGATAATCAATCAGCTGTATATATTAAAGTAGCCACAGGAGCAAAATTATTCTCAGCATTCTTCTTAATACACCACTCTATCAAAAAATCTTATGTCCCATTACTCTGAAAGAAATGTTAAATTCTACCCCTTCTCAAAAATGGGAACTCCACTGGCATTACAAACTAGAGGCCTATTGCTATCTTAACTCCCTACCTAAAATCCTTGAAAAATGTATACATATTTAGTGGGTGACTCATATCACACAATTTTCCTTACTATTCTCAGCCCAACATGGATTTTGCCCTTACCGTAGTACCAGTATTGCTCTGCTCAATGTCATAAATACTGTCCATAAAAGCAGAAATTAAGGTAGCCTGCTGTCTGCTCTATTTCTTGACTGCTGTAAGGCCTTCAACACTGTCTCCCATCCCATCCTTCTTCAAACACTTTCTCATCATGGACTCAGTCTGTCTGTGAGATTTCAAGCAGTTAGATGGCAGGACAATCTCTCCACTTTCCTTGGAGACCCCCAAGGGTCTATTCTTGGCCATTTACTCTTCAAAATATTCATTAATTATATCTCTCTACAATAATCAAGAATGCCTCTACAATTCAGTATGCTGATAACTCAACTCTCATCTACTCGGCAATAAATCTAGATAATTTAAAACAAATAACAGAACAATTCCTCACCACAATAGAGCCCTGGCTAAATAATCAAACTTATTTCTCAACTTCCAAAAATGTATTATTAACATACACAAAAATACTTTTCTGTATTACCTCTACAAACTAAACATAAATGGAACTATTCCCCCACACCTAATTGATAGGTGTGTACATTTATAAAAATCTAAAATTTGACTATCTTATACATCACTTAGTCAAAAACAGACCAAAAGCTAGCTGCCCTCTACAGAGCAAAACCATTCCTGTCCAAGCCTGAAAAAATATTGCCTCAGCTCTCCTCCTGCCTACACTTCTGTACTCTGCTCCCATCTTTACCAATGTACAATCTACCCTGCTTAATAAAACAGAGCAATGCTATAAGAAGATTGCTAAATTTGCCACTAACCTTCCCTAGAGGACATACCACTAAACAGTTCACAGAAAACTGCACTGGTTAGAACTTCCCCATCATCTCACGTACTCTCAAATCCTCGTAAGTGATAACCTTGTCTATAACCCAGACAAATGTCCATCCCTAAACAACCTCCTTCAGCTTTACAGTCCATCTGGAATACTTAAATTTTACTTATAAACTTCTTTTACAAGTCACTAAATCAAATTCAGCAGTTGACTCTCTCTTCTCATCCTATGAATATAGTTTTGGAACAAATTTCTCCTCTCCCTGAGGCAGGAACATTCCCAAGTATGTTTCAAAACTAAGCTAAGACCTACCTAACAAATATCTGGATATATCACTGCTCCACTCCTGGATAAGAACATAGAGCAGGGCACTCCACACCAAGCCTGGTCACCCCATATCTTATCCCCAAATTGTGACAGTAATATAATAAGTAAAACACCAAACCATCCACGACTTATTCTTCAAAATTATATCTCACCTTCTCATCTACCTCTCTGTAAAATAGTGAGCTTGGCACAGCTCCAAAAAATTCTCTTTGACACTCTTGCATCCCTTCTGATTCTCCTCTCATCTGTCTACGATTTTAGTCCACCCTCTCCACTCCAAATCAAATCTATTATGGTACACTGTCCTATTTACACCATTATCAGTCTTTCACTTCCTTTTTAATGCCTGATCTGTTATTTTCTTTACTTTCATGTATTTATCACTAAAGACTGGCTAATGCATTTTACTTAATGCAGTCATCTCCTGTTGCAATATTTTGCAACTTCGAATATGTTAATAAGTACAGTCTCTGTAACCTCAGCACCTTTACTTTACTGTTGCTAAGATCGTATCTGGTTTCTGCTGAAAAAGGACACTACACCTGGTAAACAAACAATAAAATAAGTAAGTAAATAAATAACTAGAACATTCACCTCTATAAAAACAGGAAACAATCTTTTAATTCTATATATGACCAATATACTTCTACATTCCCCCAAGCAGCCTATCACAACATTAACTTTAACTTGCTTCTTCCAGTCTTCCTTATCTTGTTACAGTGTAAAGCATGGGTACATTGCAACCAAAAAAGTACTTTCTTACTTTAATATCACTAGCATATATGGGAGTCACTGTTATAACTCCTTCTACTTTGCATTTCAAATATATCTGACTGCATACTATATAGAACTATTTTGCAATGTAATATGCAGATTACATCTGAATGTTTTAAATAAATATAAATGAGCTCAAAATCTGTTTAACTTATTGTTACTTTTTCAGTTCATCCATTGTTCTTCTAAACACTAATAATATAAAGCGAAGTTTCTGCCTTACAATTTTACCACAAGTTTAACACAAAGAACTTTCAGTTTTTTCAGCTACCTCTTCTTGTAGAGCCATAGTTTATATGTCTAAGCTATATCCACTGGGATTGATGCTTTACAGTTCCCCCACTCATTGATTAGTTTCACATTGTTGCTGGTCTTCTTCTTGGTCATCTCAATCTTCCAGCACTTTTTTCTGGTTTAAGTCCTGATTTTAATAGTCAGCTGTAATCTTTTGGGCTTTTTCTGTCATTCAGGCATTTTCCTTTGAAACAATGAAAAATGTTTCAGTGGTAATGTCTTACTATGGGATTCCTTATTGTCATAATTAAGAAGCAGTATTCTCTTCAGCTTGATAGCTCACAGTCTGTTGGCTAATGTTTTTATTTTCTCAATTATTTTTTCTGTATTCAAAATATATCTGATTATCCAGAAAAATATTCTGAAGCTAGTAGGCTATCACAGCTTGAATCTTACACCTGCCTCTGAACATTCCCTGATTACTAGGATAAACTTGCTTCCTTGTTACTTGATATAAAGTGAATAACTATTTTTCTACAAATGTACTGGTGCCCCCAGATTTTAGTAATATCAGGAGCATGCATTTCTATTGGCATGATTGCACCTTTTTTTGCTGTAGCTCTCAACTGCATTCTTATGGGAAGACTCGGTGTATACACATGAATACCACTCCAGCTGCTTATTTGTACTTTCATAAAAATGAATGCAGTCTGCTCTTTCCAGTTTCTTTGATACAGTAGAAAAGCTCAGTTTTTCCAGACATGCTCTATTTTCTAACCATGCTACGTTTTGGCACATCTTTTGTTGAGAAGCTTTGAGTTCAGCCAATTTTTTCCTTCATTTCAGTCTCCGATTTCTGCAGTTTTATCAGATCGTCTGAATAGTTACTTGAAGCTTATGTTTTTCTAATGTTTTGTCATTGGTTGTAAATATTCATCCTGTATCTCACATATTTTAAGCACCTTTGAGTGTATTTAATTTTTTTTTTTTTTTTGCTTAATTACTGGAAGCCATCTCATATATTAAAGCTGAAACCTGAACTGATTTTTGCTGAACAGGTGCAAGGTTCATCCCAGTTAGAGCTTTTTTAGTTTGTCTGGTTAATTTTTTCTTACATTCTTCACATTTCTTCTTTCTTGGCTTTCAGGCAGTGTAATTAATAGCCAGCAACTACAATTGACCTAAAATGATAACATTTATTAATTTTAACATTCTCCCAGTTATCTTACTGGAAGTGCTCTGATGAACCTGCAGTCATTGTGAAAGTCTCCATTTCAGTTACGTTTTGTACGGATTCAACAGGTCCTTGCCATTTTGCAAGGAATTTGTTTCCAGCAGTGTTTTTTAATGCAAATACTTTATCCCCTGATTTGAATTCTCTGAGACAAACATCTTTGTTATATGCCTTCTGTTGTGTCTCCTGTGCTCCTTCCATATGTTTTTTTACTGTAGGCATTATAGTCCTTAACTTGCTCTGCAGGTCTGTAAAATGCTCTGTCACACTTTTAAATGAGTTGTTTTCCTCCTCCCGATTATCACATTATGTGTTAAGTTAGACACTAACGCGTTTGGATGTAACACTTTGTCTAGAAGGGTTTGTATTTACCTGGTTTATAAGGTACTCCATCCGTTTAGTCTCCATATACAAACATTACCTCAGTTTTCTGATTACTAGTTGCTTTGTGCTTACATATCCATATTGTGGCCTAACTAGTATAATAGGTATACAGATTCTAACATCCCCTCTATTTCTTTCCCTGTGTCACATGATTAACTTTAACAAGTGTATTAAATGCAGAGTGGCAGAAAGTCGACTGCATTTGTGTGAGCAACATGAGTTGTACTTAGCCACAATTTCTTAACTTTCTTCAAGGTTCTGACTTTTTTGACTCCATGTCTCTAACATACTTGAAACTTTGCAAGGCCTTTCTTAGAGGTGCATTTATCAAGTCTCCAATCAAGAACTTATATGACTGTTCCTCCTTTGAACTGGCTGCTTATGTCAGGATTAAATATATTTTCTTGAAAAACTCTTTATGGAGGCCATCACTTCCTCCAGAAGAATGTCTGAATTAGGAAGTTTTGTGTGCTAATCTTCTACAGAAGCATAGCTATGGTGGGATGAGAGGTGCAATGACCCCAGACACAACGTGTTGGCTGGGCGTGAACCGCCGTCCATCATCAAATCATCTTTTAGTGCAGTACCAGCTTTTAAAAGCTGGTATTGCATTTGCAATCAAACCTGAACAGTGCAGTACTCTTGTGTTTGGTCTAAACTGTTGCAGCTGTTTAAGCCATTTGATAGCTTTAAAAAAGAAAGGATATATGCATTTTTTTAATGTGCAGAATTAGGGTTTGGTGCAGGACACAGAAATGGGACCTGAATGGCTGGGGCAGGAGGGATAGGAGGTGTGCCATACATCTGGCCAACTGGTTTGTGGGTCAGTAGGAGAAACAGAAGGTGTTTTTTTTTTTTTTTTTGGATCTTCACTGTAAGAGCTGGGGGTGTGGATCTCACTGTGATAAGCAATGGATATTGGCTTTTTGCAGTAAAGTCATGTTTTTTTGAAGGGGTGGGATGCTGTTTTGAGGTACAGGCACAGAGCACTGTTGGAGCCAGCTATGCTTCTGATCATCTGTACTTAGTTTTCCATAAAGACAGAGTATGTTTTACAAACTAATCTATCACCTATGGCCAGAACAGACAGTGAGACAAACCTCAGTCAATCTTTTAATCTCCATGTGTTAACCTAGATGCACCGACTGAGTTGAATATTTGTTTAATTATATGGATACACATAGGTAGTTCAGATTTTACCTGGACGCAACCATATCTGTCAAATTCACAACTGCATATCTCCTTTTATAAGGAAATACAGTGCTAAGATTTTAGAAATTACTTTGTCCAAGTGGCTGTTTGCCTGTATGAAGTTGTGCTACAATAAATACAGTAAACCATTTACCTTCTGTGTCTAGAACTCTGTCTTAAACAGAGCAGCTTATACTTCTCAAGTTTTATTCTGAAATGCATCTGTGGGTGACATTTGCATGACATCTCCATGGGCTTCATTCAGTACTTTTGCAAGACCCTATAAATTCAATGTGGCCTCTAAAGCTAATCCTTCCTTCAAGTCCATAGTTGTTAAGGTTATGTCCCGGTGAGGATGATAACCCAGGCGGATAAGCTTGTAACTCTTTGCTGCTGGTTAATGAGACTTAACCTCCTCATGTCATATACAAAAGTTATATACTCAGTCATAACATACACTACTTCTTCTCCATAGTACAGAAATCTTCTAGAGAGATTTTTGTGATTATCTATTTGTATGTAATTGACCATAGTGTGGTATAGCAGAGATCTGAAGATGAAGCTAGCTTGAAGCATTATGAGTCAAAGGTGAGGGGCTGGTAGCCTAGGAAAGCTTCAAATGTCAAAATGACTAAAGGCTTACAGCTTTGGTTCTGTTGGTTGATGATGGTGGACTTTCCCATCAATGTCTAAAATTATGGAAAGTATATGGTTTTCACATATGAAAGATCAAGTCCAGCTGTAGTGGCACCCCCCCCCCCCCCACACACACACACCTTTTCGCTTCTTCGCAAAAAAGGCTTTGCATCATCTTTTATTAGACTTGCAATTCATGTGCTTAGCCTCTGATCTGGAGAGGCTAAGAACCATGGTGCACGGTGAGATGATGGAAAACCCTTGGCAGCCTGGGAAAGTTTTACCTTCTGAGTGATCCTAATGCCTGCCAGCCTTAGTCCTTTTGTCAAGGATGGACCTGCTGTTTCAGAATTATCATCGCTGTAAGTACATAACTTTTGTTTCTTAAACTTATACAGAGCCTGGTTACCTGTCTGATATTGGCACTTGTTAAGATCTATGTCAGGATCACTCCAAAATGGGCCAGCAATCCAGAGGGAGTCAGATAAATGAAACTCCCTCCTCACCACCAGCCCAGTTTGATGTGACCTACCCTCACACCAAGTAGTGGTCAGGATTATATATAAGTTTAAGTTGTTGGGATCTAGAATGAGGTCCTGAATATGTTTGCCATCCATAAATGGCTCCAATCACTAGTGCTATGTAGGTTCATTTTCACCCTGATAATGCCTCATTTAGGCCATATTCATTCTGCCATTTAGAGTTATTTTTTATGGTGTTTAAAGTTATTTATGTGATGTGGTATTAAGATGATGCCACTTCCTGCTGAAGGAGGTATCAGCTGTCTGTGATGATCAGACTTCTGTTAAATAAAATATTTTCTCTTTTTTTAATTTTTCCAAATCTTTTGGGTTTCTAATATCATGATGGGAATGAACCCCATTCCTAAATCAAACTATGATTAAAGTTCATGAAATTAGTATTGTTTCAATTTTTGATGTCAGCCAAAAGTGCTCTTTGCAGCACCTGCAATGTGCCCAGTAATAACTCCTGCAATTCGTATGGGGTTACATGGATTGGTAACATATCTAAATACAATTGTAGATTTTTTTTTTTATAAGACCCATTGCTCCTACTACTATTACAACTGTCTGGGTATCTTTCTTCCACATTGCTCTCGTTTCTGCCTGCAGATCCTGATATTTTATGACTTTGTGTCTCTCTGTACACAAGACACTGTAGTTACTGGGTGTGGTGATTTCAATGATCAATGCTACTTTTGTCTTCTTTTCATGGACCACTATATCCAGTTTTCTATCATCTATCTTTTGAAGTGTTGATAATGGGTGATCCGATGTGATAAAAAACATTATTTTCTGTGATGCTTTGTGGCTCATGTTTCCAGTGTTTTTCAGCCACTTCAATACCATAATGTTTGTGCAATCCCCAGTGCAACAGTCTTGCCACATTATTATGCCTTTCAGTATACAGTTCTTCTGCCATTAGTATGTCACAACCAACAACGAGGTGTGCAACTGTTTCCAATTCAGTTTTACAAAACCTAAATTTGTCTGTTTCTCCCACATGTTCAATGGACTTTGTACGTAGCCCACTATCTTGGGCCGTCAATATTAATCTTTCATCTCTTGGTTTGAATTTGCCTCTCCTTAACCATTTCTGCTTTTATTCCTGATCAACATGAGGTTCTTCCAGTAGTTTTCTGTACCTGCAACTATATTTATACATTTTCTGCATTTCTTGCCTTCTCATCGGGTCCTTCACCTTATATTTTTTCTTTTGTTTTTTGGCACATTCAGTTGCTGCCTGATTTTTATCTACTTCTGGTTTGATTTCCATTCCTGCTTGATGCCGATATGCTTCTACTAGATTAGGCAGAGAAATCATTTTAAATTTATTCTCCTCATGTTTCAAAACTTTCACTACGTTTGGATCTTGTGAGGTCAGGAGATGTGTGGAGTGCCATGATTGCAGATCTATACATGTAATCAGTTTCAAGGAGGCCCATCCCTCCTTTGGAATGGGGAATATATAATCTTGGTATGCACTGATTTTTATAAATCATTTGGTGAGCATGAGGCACCCTTAATGTTTTCCTATCTAATTTATCCAACACATTTTGGGGCCAGTCATTCACTTCTGTTTTCAGGATTAATTTAAGTCTTCAAAAGTATTCCTTACTACGTTTTGTTCGCATTTGTTCATGTTTGGTTGTTGATTTTTCATCAATTTCCAAATATTTATATACTCCCTCTTGTTCAAGTTCTTTTATATCACATTCTTGTCCCAAACTAATGATGTTATGTTGTCCAATCTCGCCTTCATTCTTGCTGTTTGGGTTCGGAGCCGAAACCTTGGCTCCAACTTGGCCTGTACTAAAGCTCGAGAGCTTCTACTGGCTCGAGGCTGAGTCCTGTCCCATGGTACTTAGCAGCTATTCCCCCGATCTCATTTGCCGCTTGAAGCTTCGGGATTGTCTTCACTGGTTCAGGCTTGAAAAATTTTATATTTTATATATTTTATAATAGTTACTTTCTAATTGTTATCTGTTTTACTTACTGGTTCTAGCATAATAGCCTTGTGCTATTTTTGGCTTTCTAAACTTTGTAATTTTACCTCTGCGGCTATCCTTTTCTTTGGGCCTTGTTGTCTCCTCAAGAATCCATTTAAATTAGAGGATTCTTGCCCCTTTTCTTCCTTCTTTCCCTTTTAGGAGTACTTCATTTACGTTAAAGGCGTCTCATCTGGTGGAGGAGATAGTCGTTTAACTTAGAGACTTCCCTCCTCCTTTTTCCTTCTCTTTATATATATAAAAAAATACCTTATTTTAGATACCTGTTTTTTGCTGTCTTCTCTTTCTATAAAAGTTATAGTTTGTTCTAACGTTTATTGAGAATTGTTTTCCTTATAGCTAGCATATCTAAGGAACCAGTTAAGGAACACAAGTCAGAATTCAAGAAGTGTGATTCCTGCACTCAGAAGGTGTCCATTATTGACGGACACACTAGTTGTGTGTACTTTCTGGGTCCAATCCATCTTCAAGACTCCTGCTCCATTTGTCATAATTTTATTGTCAGGGTCTTGCAAGAGAGGAGGAATAAGCTTATATTGAGGTGCTTATTAAAACCGGATGAAGGAAATCAGACCCAAAAATCAGACAAGATTCAAAAGTCAGCTTTATCAGCTCTGGTGTCTGAGCCGACAAGCAGCACCAAACTTGATACGTCTTCGGTTCCGAAAGTTGTCAGGCCTGAGAAACATGGTTCTCCCGCAGTTCCATCTGTCTCAATGGAACCATTTCAGAGCCGAAAAAGGAGCAGGTCACTGTCCTTGGAGCCTGTTCACTCAGTGCAGGTATCTCCTTTACTACAGTCGGTGGCAGGTAGCCACAAGTCTTCGAGTCATTCCACTAGATCCTCCAGGCTATCAGATGATGACATGGAGCTGGTAGCAAAGAGGCTGCTTTGGACCTGGGCCCTAGCTGAAATTCTCTTGAGCCTAGCCCATTGGATCTTGGAGCCAACAACGGTACCTTCTACTATGCCAATTCCTCCTCCAACTCGAACGAGTCTGGAGCCAGAGAGTATGGAAGTCGTTGTGCTGGAACCGCCAGAGCCAGTAATCACTACTGATATCACGGCTCTGATGTCTGCTCTGGTTTCTTGATGTTTCGTCCATTGAGGGACCTGGGGGCTGACACTCCCTGGTCAGCTCTGGGGGGAGAGTCGAGTCAGAACCTTGTCGGAACCAGCTGTTCCACTCGGCGCCTCAGCTCAGGTGAGTTTGGCTCCCACATCTGTCTCGGAGCCACCCTCCTCAGTGCGGAGGAGATCTCCCGGCCTCTTGGGGCTGAAGTCTCTTTCTGCCCAAGACCGCAGTGCCTTCGAAGTGATGTGGAGTGTGCTCTTAACTGAGTCTGCTCCACCTTCGGCTCCAGTGTCACTTCCCCCTAAGGGGCTGGTGTCCATCTCTTCATTACCTCTCCATCACCCACAGAGTAGAGAGCCAGTGCCCCAGGAAGCCACAATGGGTGGATCCGCCTCTTCTAATACCTCCCTGGAACATCCCCGCTCGGAGGTCCCTCAGAAGAGACAGTGTAAGAGGAAGCATATAGACTCCCCTGAATCTGTCACTTCTGATACAGACCTAGAGGATTCAGAAGGGTCTTCAAGGTCACCCTCTGAGGATGTCTCTTTTTCAGACATCCTGGAGATCCTTAAACAGAGGGGTGGGCGGAAGTCCCTTTCCCCTTCTGAAGATGAGTTGGTATACCTGGAGGCATTTGGCTCTTGCCCCTCCGCCTCTTGGGTGTCTCCACCTTTTGACCCACTCTTGGGTTTGGTGAGCCGAAAGGTATGGGACTCTCCGGACTCAGTGCACCCCGTTCCGCGGAGGCCTAATATGTTCACTACGGCCCCGGAAGATAGGCAGTATTTAACTAAAGGGGTTCTTGTAGATGCAGTGGTGGTGGCAGCAGCCACAAAAAGGGAGTTAGCTGAAACTTTTGTATCTGTTCATCCACCGAACAAGGATTCTCATGCGATGGACAGATACAGGAAGTGTATGTTCTCCTCAGCTGCCTTTACCTTACAGTCACTGAATTATTTGTCGCATTTCATGCAACTTCAGAGGGATCTCCTAAAAGAGCTAGGTGCTACAGCCCAGGACTTATCTGATAAGGTTAACTTCCAGCTTGCAACCTTAACCTCCATATCTAACTCCTTCATGTGGCTCATATCTTATGCAGCCGATGGAGTGAGCAGGGCAGCAGGCACAGGAATAGCTCTTCATAGACATCCCTGGATGCGCCTTTGTGAGTTTGCCAAACCCTTCCATTCTTCCTTTATTGACACTCCCTTTAATGATTCACCATTGTTCGGGCTTAAAGTGAAAGAAACTCACACCAGGAGTCAACAAGATGGTAAGACTCTGTCTACCGTTCGAGTCCGTTTTTCCGTCCCTACCAGACCTTATCATAAGGGTCAAAAGGGCAGAAAAATGTGGTTCCATAAATCCAAAGGAGCCTTATCTGCTACTCATGGTGATCCTTCCCCCAGGGGCAGATGGGGAAACAACGGAAGACGCCAACCATGAGGCAAAGGGGGTCTGCAAAACCAGGGTGACAGAGATATGTTCTCTGGTAGGCCCTTCCAGCACTCCTGAAAGGAGACCCACCGTTCCACCTCTGGAGGCAGTCGGGGAGAGAATATTGCTGTACCAAGAAGCCTGGCTGAATATGACCTAAGACAAATGGGTACAGTCCATTATATCCAGAGGATACAACATCCCCTTTCAATGTACACCTCAGCCACCAAAATCTATCCCAGACATTCCACCCGGTCAAAGGGATCAAGCAACACTAAAAATACAAATGTTGCTAGAAAAAAAGAGTCATCCAAGAAGTCCACGCAGACCAACTAGGATCCGGAATTTTCTCAAGGTTCTTTTTAGCTCCAAAAAAGACAGGGGACTGGAGACACATATTGGATCTTAGCAGAATAAACAAGTCAGTGAAAAAGTCAAAGTTCTGGATGGTAACACTGCAGTCTATGCTCTTGTTTCTGGAAAAAGACAATTGGATGTGCTCGTTAGATCTTCAGGACACGTACTACCATGTAAAAATGGACAGGTGCTCAAGAAGATTTCTACACTTCTGGCTTGGAGCCAGTCATTACCAGTTCAGAGTTCTGCCCTTTGGACCCACCACAGCCCCCAGGGTGTTTACCAAATGCATGGCAGTAGTCACGGCTCATCAGAGATGTCAGGGATTCCAGGTGTTTCCATACTTAGACGACTGGCTCCTAACTGCCACCACCAAGCAACTACTGATCAAAGCAAGAAACTACACCATCCATCTCTTCTCAAGACTAGGCATTACTATAAATACAGAAAAATCTGCCTTGTTGTCATCACAGCATATTACATTCATTGGTGCAGATTTAAATACAAATGACATGTTGGCAAGGCTACCTCAAGAAAGGATACAGACGTTACGCAGCCAACTGATTATTTTACTCAACAAGAAGAAAGTACAGGCGAGATTTGTGCTGAAAGTCCTAGGCTCTATGGCAGCGACAATAACATTACTTCCCATGGCATGACTTCACATGAGAATATTGCAGTGGCTACTCTTCACCCAGTGGTCCATACAGGAGTTGTAAACACAAAAATTGTCCAGCACCAAAGGAGGTTAGAAGAATATTAAATCCTTTATTGTGGCAACTCCAAAATAATAAGCAAACCAGTTTTGGCAATAGTAATGCCTCCTTCAGTGCTAATACTTTTGCTGAAACTGGTTTGCTTATTATTTTGGAGTTGCCACAATAAAGGATTTAATATTCTTCTAACCTCCTTTGGTGCTGGACAGTTTTTGTGTTTATGGTTCAGTTGGTTTAGTCCGTCCACCGTGTTGTACTTGCATGCCTTTTGTGTTTTCATGCAGGAGTTATCCATGTCTCACAAAATTTTCATAACTCACTCTTGCAAGAAGGACCTACTTTGGTGGGTTCAGTCTACTCAGGTTACAATGGGCAGACCGTTTGTAATTCCCCAACCTATTGCTACAGTAACCAAGGACACGTCCCAGATAGGGGGAGACGACATTATCTGGGACAGACGGTCCAAGGAGTTTGGAAAGATCACGAGTACTATTTGCATATCAGTGTTCTAGAGATGAGGGCCATGCTTCTGGCATTGCAAGCACTTCAGGACTCTATTCCCACTGGGACTATTGCAATTCAGACAGACAATATGTCGGTGGTATGGTACATCAACAAACAAGGGAGAACCAGATCCTACCCTCTATGTCGAGAGGCCCAGAGAGTGTGGCAATGGGCGATATCTTCTCAACACTTTCTGACAGCAACGCATATCCAAGGGAAAATCCAACGTTATAGCAGACAGGCTAAGCAGAGCGATTCTCATGCCTCATGAGTGGTCTGTCAATCAGGAAGTTGCGAATCAAATTTTTTGCAAATGGAGCCAGCCTTGCTGTGACCTTTTTGCCACTCCCTTCAATTCCAAATGCAGCAACTACTTTGCCCTAATCTCCCATCCGGGAGAGTCACCGAGGGATGCACTGGTTCACGATTGGCCCCTGGGTCTTCTTTATGCCTTTCCCCCATTTCCCTTGATTCCAAAGATTATACATAAAGCAAAGTTGTTGAGTCGCAGGTTAATTCTCATTGCGCCATACTGGCCTTGTCAGATTTGGTTCCCCTTCCTTTGGCCCTATCTTCAGGAGGACCCATGGATACTGGACCCAGTGCCGGATCTTCTGACGCATCAGTCAGGAATGCTCCATCCTACACTTCACACCCTCAAGCTGACAGCTTGGCTGCTGTACTTCTGCTGTTAGCCAGGCTTCCGGAATTGTCCCTTGCAGTTAGTCACATTCTAGTCTCTTCGCACAAGCAGACGACTAGGAATCTCTATGCAAGCAATGGAAGAGGTTCTCTTGTTGGGCTGACAAAAGACATATAGATCCTTTTACAGCATCTATACCTGCAATCCTGGAATTTCTAACAGAAACCTTTAATCAAGGGGTAGCGGCAGACACTACTTGAGTTCAATTAGCTGCTATTTCTAATTACCATGTGGGAGAATCAGGATCTAGTCTAATATCTCATAGACTATGCAAAGCCTTCCTCAAGGGTTCCTTTCTGTTAAGACCGCCCTTCAGAGAACCTCCTCCTCCTTAGGACCTCAATCTAGTATTATCATCTTTGATTCTGCCCCCTTTCAAATCAGCATCATCTTGTTCATTAAAATTTTTATCTTGGAAAACACTCTTCCTGACAGCAGTTACTTCAGCCAGGAGAGTATCAGAGTTGCAAGCCTTGTCTATCTGTCCACCTTATTTGATCTTCCACAAAGATAGAGTTTCCCTCAGAACAAATCCTTCCTTCTTGCTGAAAGTTTGTTCTCAAGCCAGTTTAAACCAACATATGGAATTACCAGTGTTTTTTCCAAACTATGGCAACAAGGCAGAGTATAATCTCCACCATCTGGATGTGCATAGACAGTTGTGCTTTTACTTGCATAGGACCAAAGAATTTAGAAAGTCAGACCAATTGTCTCCTATTCAGAAAATAAAAAAGGTTTGGCAATCTCAAAAGTTACTTTGTCCAAATGGCTTACTGAGACCATCGCATATGTCTATGATTCCCACAATAAGGAACCACCAGGGAAAATCAAAGGGCATTCAACTAGAGCGGTATCGACCTCCATTGCCTTTCAATCCAGACTTCCACTGGATTCATTTTGTGCTGCTGCTACATGGGTTAACCCTTATACATTTATTACTCATTACAAAGTAGAAGTGGCCTCCCAGAACAGGGCATCCTTTGGTTCCATTGTCTTGAGGAGTTTATTCCCTTGAGCCACCCAAGAAAAAGGTGCTAGGGAATCTGTCCCAAATAGCAAGAATGAAGGCGAGATGGGACAGCATAACATAAGGAAGTTATGTACTCACCATAATGTTCCATGTTTGTTGTCCAGTATCTTGCTTTCAGTCTTACATCCCTCCCAGCCATCTCCCCTCCTGGAGGATCTAGAGAATTTTTCTCTGAAATTGGAAGAAAAGGTCTAATTCCCTTGCCTTTTCTTGTTAATCCTTTTGACAATATGTTTTTCAGATATTACCTTTTTGGATATTGAACATATCATAGGAACCTTCTTTCTCAAACAAGATCGGGGGAATAGCTGCTAAGCACCATGGGATAGGACTCAGCTTCGAGCCAGTAATAGCTCTCGAGCTTTCATATAGGCCGAGTTGGAGCCGAGGTTTTGGCTCCGAACCCAAACAGCAAGACTGAAGGCGAGATACTGGACAACAAACATGGAACATTATGGTGAGTATATAACTTCTTTTTTTCCTGGTGCTGCAGTTTTCTTGTTGTAAAGGATGCTTTTCCACATTTATCAAGACCAAATGACATTCTTATATCATCTGAAAAAGTTTTGACAACTTGCAGTTGTATTTTCAGTTCCTCATCTGATGAGCTATACAGTTTTAAATCATTGACAAAGAGAAGATGAGAAGTCTTTACACTTTGTTTTCTAGGAGCCAAATTATAGCCATGGCCTAAGCTGTTAAGTAGACAGCTTAATGGTTTAAGAGCAAGACAGAATAGCAGCGGTGACAGAGAGTCACCCTGGAATAGCCCCATTTGAATTTTTATCCCTGGGATAATACTTTGTCCTTTATCATGGCCTAATTGCAAAGTGGTCTACCACTGTTCCATGGTCAGTGTAATGTAGTTGATCAGTGTAGGGTGTATCATATACATTTTTTAAGCACTCTTTTGTCCATGAATGTGGGATACTATCAAATGCTTTTTTGTAGTCAGTCCATGCCATACTTAGATTCTTCCCCTTTATACAGTTCTCCACTGTGACTTTATTGAACAACAAATGATCCTTTCTTCCATATGACTTTCTTTTATTGCCCTTTTGTCCTACTGCCATAATTGAGTTTTCTTCTAAATTGCTATAAACTCTGTCAGCATTAGTTCCTGTGTATAGTTTATATGTCATCGGAAGGCAAATTATTGGTCTATAACTTTTAGGGTAGCTTACAGGTTCACTCTTAAGTAGGAGCATTGTTTTTCCTGTTGTTAGCCAGGTTGGTGTCTGCTCAGGGTGTGCATATAAATAGTTCTTACTCATGGCTAAAAGTTAGGCACTGCATCTGGCCCTGGGGTTTCCATTTAGAGGCTTTTCTTAACTTTGTTTCTATCTCTCTGACTGTTACATCATCACATTTCTTATCCTGTAACTTTAAACTTCTTATTCTTTCTTTTACTTCTTCTGTCCATTTAGCTTCTTTGTTATTTTCCAAAGGATCTTCACAGATACTTCTCCAAAATGTATCTATTTCTTCTTTTTTTGGCAGTCTTTCAATTCCTTTTACCTTGTTTCCCAATTCTCTATAAAACATTTTTGGGTCATCAATAAATTGCTTATTTTGTACTTTTCCTTTATATTTATCTGCATATTTTCTAAATTTATTTGCCTGTGCTAGATTTTTAGTTTGATATTTGCAATACTGCATGATAGATCCTGGTCTCTTCTAATATTGCGCAGTGCTTTTATCACGTCTATCTTTCTTAGTATTTTTGCTGATCTGTTCCATCTTTTATATTCTTCTAACAGTGACACTTCTTGTCTTAATTGCTTTATAGTTTTCTCTGTTTGACAGTTCCATGATGGTATTCAATTTCTCCCTTTCTTTTCCTCACTACCCTTTGTTCTTGTGGTAGAACTTTATCAGTTATTAATTTAGCTGCACAGTAATATATCTTGTTTACTTCTGTTATATCACATAGGTTCTTAGGTAGGTACTAGGCTATTGGCCCTAGGGCCTATATAAGCATATCCAAAAAGGTACCCTGGCTTTCGCCACCCAAGAAAATTATTTTTCTGTGGTCCTGTCGAGCAGAGCCACACAGGTGATCCCTGGGGTGAATTTCCTATTTCCCATCCAATCATAGGTTCATAGGTTCATAGGTTCATACTAGGCTATCTGCCCTGGGGCATTTATAAGCCTAGCCCGATTGTGTTTGGCTTACGCCACCCCTTGATTTGAGTATACTGTGCCCTTTTTAAAGTTTAGTTTACTGTGCCTCTGTCTAATAGTGACACGGAAGTAATCCCCGGGACAAACCTACGATCCCCCATCCACTCATCAAGATTCTTCTTGAAGAGAGTCAGTGAGGTGCTCTGCCTAACATGAATTGGAATTTTATTCCAGAGCGAAGGGAGCCTCTGGGTTATGAATCTGTCCCTCCAGCATGTTCTATTTATTTCTGTGCTGAGGTTCAAGTCCCTCGATCGCGTGGCTCTAAGGGATTTAGATTTACTGAGGTGGAGCATGTCCATTAATTCTGGGTTGGACATAGCTTTATATGTCAGGCATAGATCACCTTGAAGTAGGTGGTATGCAACTGAGTAGAGCTGGAGTTTTTTTAACCGAGCAGCATATGGCATCTGTTTGAGTCCCTTGATCCTCCTGGTGAGGTACTTTGGGGGTCTTTCTAATTGCTGCAGGTGTCAGGTAAGGTACATCCCAAAGGGGGCATTGTATTCTATGATGTGCCTGATGAGGGATGAATAAAGGGGCACGATTACCTCTCTTGATCTAGATGTGAATCCTTTCATGATGAGGTGGG
Source organism: Protopterus annectens (assembly GCF_019279795.1). NCBI lineage: Eukaryota > Metazoa > Chordata > Ceratodontiformes > Protopteridae > Protopterus > Protopterus annectens. The sequence continues at coordinate 279,011,996 of NC_056728.1, forward strand.
CTATGTAGAAGGTCTTTCTAACCACTTTGGCAATGTGGTTGTCAAAGGAGAGATTGCTATCAACTTGGGTCCCCAGATCCCTAATTACTTTCTCTGTACTTAATGGGTTACCACCTATGTGGTAATTTGTGGGCACATTGTTTTTGCCAAAGGGTATGACTATACACTTTTTGGCATTAAGCTTTAGACCACGGCTCTGGCACCAGTTATCCGTCTCTGCGAGACCTTTTTGAAGGATGTTTGTGTCAGCTGGAGAGTCGATTATGGCGCCCAGTTTGCAGTCATCTGCAAACATGGTGAGCCATAGTCCTCCCACGTTGGCCTGTACCTCAGAAAAGTAAATACCGAACAAGAGAGGACCCAGGACAGAACCTTGTGGGATGCCACTTGTGACCGGTTTCGAGTCTGACATGGCTCCAGCAACTCTGACTCTGTGGGTTCTGTCTTTGAGCCAGTTTGCGACCCATCTTGTGACATAGGGGTTTATATTTATGCTGGATAGCTTATCTATGATGCCCGAGTGGGGTATTGTGTCAAATGCCTTTGCGAGGTCCAGATAGGCTGTGTGGACTACCTTCCCTTCATCTATGGCCTTGGTGACTGTTTCGAAGAAGTCGACCAGGTTCAAAAGGCAGGATCTGCCCTTGACGAAGCCAAATTGGGTAGGATCTAGTGTCTGTAGGTCCCCAATGTCTTATTTATGAGTTCCATGATTATCCTCTCCATAGCCTTGCAGACTAGGCTAGTCAGGCTTATGGGGCGATAGTTTCCAGGGTCCACAGAGACGCCACCTTTGTGGAGTGGGACCACTGTTGCTGTACGCCATTCTTTGGGCACATATCCTGTAGTGAGGCTGAGATTGTACAGCAGTTTTACTTGAGGGATTAGTTCTTCTTGGAGTTCATGTAGGACGCAACCCGGGACGCCATCTGGTCCCATGGAAGCAGTGTTTTTTGCTTTGGAGAGGGCGGCCTTCACCTTAGCATCAGAGATGTTTGGGAGGCTGCACTCTGCCGGGATAGATACTTGCTCTTTTGGGGGGGAGGGGGGGGAGAAGTTTGCACTGAACCTGTCTGCCAGGATATTGGCGATGTCTGTGGGTTCAGTGTATTTTTTGTCACTTAGAATCAACTCAGAACAAGTCTGGGAGTTGCATCCCAGGTTCCTAACATAACTGAAAAAAGCCTTATGATTGTCTTTAGTGTCCTGTGCAATTTTTCTCTCGAAGCTGGCCTTGGAGGATTTTATGAGGGATCATAATTTTTTGCTAGTACTGATCAGAGATGCCTTCCCTTTTAGGGATTTTGCTCTATCATGTAGTAGCTTCCTCCTTCTGTTGTACAGTTTATTTATGGCTGGGGTCCACCAGACTAGACGCCTGCCTTTGGATGATTGGGTCTTGATTTTGTTTGGGATAGCATGATCCATGCATTCCTGGAGATGTCCGTAGAATGCGTTTATATAGGATTCTGTAGTTTGGGCCGTAGTTTACACTGGCCCTGGGGCCTTGAAGGATTCCACTTCGGTTTTGAGAAGTGTAAAGTTCGCTTTTGAGAAGTTTTTCACTGTGGTTTTCTGGGCTAGGGGTGGGGTCGGGATATGGATATCTAGTGAAATTAATTTATGGTCTGATCTTACCAATGAGGGATATACTTCTGGTATGGAGCATAGAGTCCCCATGTTGGTAATGATCAGGTCTAGTATGTTTTCCCCTCTTGTGGGAGTGGTGACTAGTTGTTCCATAGCATTTGAGTTTATAAATTCCAGGAACCTTTGGGCTAAGGTGCTGGGGCTCGAGTAATACTCCCAGTCTATGTTTGGGTAGTCGCCCAATATAATGGTGTTCGGAGAGATCATCATGTTCTCCAATGTTTTCAGGAAAGCCGAGTGGGAATTCTGACTTTGAGAGGGTGGTCTGTAGGATGCTATAAACTGAAAAGCAGCCTTGCCCACTGTCAGTTGCACATGGATGGTCTCCGATACTTCGTGCAATGCCACTGACCTGGAGGTGTGGATATCCTTGATAAATATGGAAACTCCCCCTCCTTTTGTGGTTCGGTCTGGGTTTTGGGGCCGAAAAGCATGATATGAGGTATAACCTGGTAGTGCTGGGGTGCTCTCTGGAGCCTTGAACCAGGTTTCTGTCACTGCACAGATATCGATGTTCTCCATACTGAGGAGAGCTTCGAGTGCATGCATCTTGAGGTTAAGACTTCTGGTGTTTAGCAGCATTACCCTTAGTTTCTTGTTCCTTGTACTGTCTATGGAGGTGGGTTTGACTTTTGAGCCTTGCCTAAAAAAGGCACTATGGGGGTGGCAAGAGCCTTTGCCAATATCCGAAAGCCCAGGGGTAACAGGTGCAAGCCGTCCCTAGCGAAGCAATGTGGCTTGTCGAGCATGTCATCCCAGGCTGACAGACACTGGATCCCCTTTGATTGACACCAAAATTTTAGCCAATTGTTAAAATCGATCATTTTGTCTTTATACTGTGGCATCATTCTAGGTGAGGGTAAGATGCTGCTCAAGGTCAGGGTCATACCGGCCTGGGCTACATGATCAGAGAGCTCCTCTATCTCTTTTCATGTAGTCGAGGGAGGTATGTCTCAGGTCATTCACGCCAGCATGTACAATGACTGAGTCATATTTGTATTTGCTTTGGAGTGACCTGAGTGCTTGCGTTATGTGGCGGATCCTAGCGCCCGACAGCCAGCTCACTGTGACCTTCTCTTTATTCAGCCTGGTGAGCGGGATGTCAGTGTGTCTGACAATAGAGTCACCTATTACAAGAGTATCAGGTGTGTTATTCAGCCTTAAGGGCTGTGACTGCTTGGTACACTGACTTTGTGTGCTATGTGTTGTACGTGTTTTGTTTTGGGGTAGCGTTTGCTTGGATGTCTGCTTTGGAGGTTTCTGTTGCTTAGGTAGATTTTTATTTAGAGCCTCAGAGTATGTTTTTGTGTTTTTATGTGTTTGGTTCGCTGTTGTGGTGGGACTATGTGATACTGGAATTGTGTTGTGTGAGGTTACCTTCTCCTCCTGACTGGTTACACCAGTTTTGAGATGAGAGAGCTCAGCCTCCAGTTTGGCTATATGGTTGCATCTCTCACATATATTTGAACCTGTTTGGAGGAGGAGAGGTTGTCCGTGTACATGAGACAGTTGTAACATTGCCTCAAAATTCCCAGATTCACCAACTGGACTGGAGAGGAAACCATTGACTGACCTTTGGACATGCTAGAGTAATATAGGGAACTGAATTAAAATGGACCAATAGGGGACAAGGTAATCGTAGGGAGTATAAGAGTAAGTAGTGCTTATGGTTTATTAGTGCTAACTTGTAAAATTACTTATTTGGATCAGTGAGGGCCCTTAAAATGAGAATATGGTGTTTAATTTGAGAGATAGAGCAGTTCTAAGGGAAAAAGTGAAGAGCAGACTTTGTGGAGCCAGGAATAGTTTAAACCCAATTAAGCGGCACTGCCCGATGTTGCACTATGCGCAAAAACGTGCAAAACCGTGCAAAAGAGGGTTTTAAGAGAGGGAGATCAAGGAGTTAGGAATTGACCCAAAATGGCCAATAAAACTACAGTTTCAAGACAGTAACCACACCCACAGGGGCAGGCAGGCTGCTCAATGTTTATCACTGCCACTGATGAACACAGAGACTTCCCTTTAGCCCAAGCAAACAATGGCCTCCAAGAAACTTACAAACAGTTCAGAACAGCAAATCTGTAACTGAACTTTTTTAAATCTCAGAAAAGTGGGGAAAAGCAAGATTTTTTTTTTTTTTTTTTTTTTTAAGGAAAGCAGAGGTTCACAAGTATCAACAAGTTAGAACAGTGCAGTAAATGACCCCACACTTGAGTGCTAGGCCTGAGACAGATAAAATGCAAGTTTTAAGAAAAAAACGATTTTAAAAATAAGTGCAGACAGGAAATTCAGTAATCAGCTCTAGGTTGTGTTCTAAATACAGTTACCAACACAGAAATCAAGTTTAACAAGCCAGAAAATGCTCAAAAGTAGGTGGCAATGCAGAAAAACTTAACAAATAATCTGAAGCAAAATACTTAAAATCTCAAAAGTGGCTCCTTTCTTCTCTCAGCGTTTTCTCCTCTTGGTGGGTGCTTCACCAACAGCCAACAAGCCCATATTATCAATATTTTTCTTGAAGAGTGCTAATGATGAGCTTTGTTTGATATAGATAGGTAGTTTGTTCCAGAGTATGGGAAGTCTGTGAGACAGGAATCTATCATATATCATTCTATCAGGCATGGATCTCTATGGACAGTCCTAATTACTGTGTTCATTTGTTTTATCAAACTTCTGATGTTTTGGGTTTTATTGACCTTCTGCAGTCTATTTCTTTCACTGATCTTAATATGTCTGTATGTCTGTTGAATGAAGCACATCTTCACTTAGCTCATTTTCTTCTAAACTGAATATTAATGCATTGTTTGTTGTTGAGTTTGATGAGATAATTACTGTGCCTGAGACGCTCTTTATGTAAAGAGTGCTGCATCAGTTATGTTAATGTGTTAAAATCAAACAGTTGAAAGCAAACATTCACTATCTACA